>NW_027187273.1:2112220-2205630 GCF_028583685.1 Petaurus breviceps papuanus | reverse complement strand
GAGAGAGAGAGAGAGAGAGAGAGAGAGAGAGATCCCTTGGAGTGATTATTACCAGAGAAGGCTTCTAGGAAGGGGTGAGACTGTGAGAATTGAAGAATTGGGAGAGTATTTCATGCTAAAGAAATGGTGTGCATAAACACACAGGTGTAAATGAGGTTAGTATATTCAGTGGAAAGTAGGGAAACTAGTCTGCTCAGTTGATTGTGAACCTCTGTTGCACTACACAGCTACCCATGATGGAAAAGTTTCAGATTCATTGTTTCTATTCAAGAAGAAATCGGTTTTCACCCATTTAGTCATTCATTCACATTCAGGAATTTATACAGTGCCTACCGTAGGCCTACTGCTAGGATGCTATGGAAGGCAACAAAGTATTATAATTGGGGGAGAGGGAATAGGAAGTGGAATAGGAGAAAAGAAATCTTTTTATAAAGATAGGGTAAGAATGCAATAAGAACAAAGGCTCAAAGGCAGAAAAGGGGCAGAGCCAACAGGGCAAAGGTAATCAAAAAATGCTTCATTTTGCTGGAGCAACAAGAAGAGGTCCTTTCAGGACACAAATGATGCTCTTTCTTCTACTAGTGTCACACTCTCATATCACACCATGGAATGAAACCGATACTTGCTTTCAGTGGAGCACATGGGTTGACAGGTGCTACTAAGCTAAAAAAATACTGGTAATGAGCCAGATGATTGTGCAGTGTGTGTCATGTAAGGGTATGCAGAGAATCAGTGGGAGATATAAAGAAAAACTTCAGATAATACTGTTAAGTGCTTTTCCACTCAGCAAGAGAAAGGCTGGTGAAAAGGGAAGGAAGGAAGGAGGGAGGAAAGGAAGGAAAGAGAGAAGGAAGGAAGGAAGGAGGGAAGGAAGGAAGGAAGGAAGGAAGGAAGGAAGGAAGGAAGGAAGGAAGGAATGGTATTGAACATCTCCCTCTACTTTCATCTTACGAAATGATGATCTCATTGCAATAGTCAAGTGCCTTATGGAAGCCTTGCTTTATGGAAGAAGTGGGAGTGATGATGAAATGTATATGATTCAATATTCAGTGAAGAAGGTGAGACCATTTAAATGAACCTAATTAAAGATGTACTCTTTATGTTAAGGCACATAAGAAATAAATGTTTACTGAAATAGATATGCATTTAATTGACAATTGTACAGATGAGAAAATGCAATAAATATATAAGTGTTAATGACAAAAGATTCAATATCTCCAAAACATTTGAAAGAAGAGAGGACAGGGAGGGAGGGGACAGAAGAAGAGAGGAACATATATCTGCCTCATCTTTGTATATCCAATAATACCTAGCAGTGTTTTGAAAATAGAAGGCACTTAGTAAATGTAAGGTGATTTTTTATAATCATCTTTGAACTGGATGAAATTAAGGAGGAATAAGCTTCCTCGGTAGAGAAGGTTTAGAGATGGAACAAAATGGCATCACTGAGTGCAGGTATGAGATAGTAAGACTTTACTGATGAGGCATCTAGGCCTAGTCATGGGATAGAAGAAAAGAGAGATGACTTATTTGACAAGTTATTGTTTTTTGTTTCATCAAGTGCCTATTGTGTGCCTGATCTTAAGCTGGAAATATGAGAGAAATATTTTTTTAGAAACTACATCATGCCCTCAAGGTGAAATTTAGTTGGAGGGACAACTTCCAGCTCTAAATCACATAATTATGTAAAACCACTACTCATACAAAGTTAAATAACAATATAAAAATACCTATTTGACAAATCTGTGATGCAGTTTCTCCATCTGTAAAGTTACACTAGTTGATTTCTAAGGTCCCTTTCAGCTTTAATTCTGTGATTCTATGATCCTGTGAATTATACAAAGATTCTAGCACTTGGAGTCAGAAGACATGAGATTGAGTCTCGACTTCTCTCAATCCCCCATACTTAGGATGCTCTCCCTCCTTGCTTTCCTAGTTCTTTCAAGACTCAGATCAAACCCCACTTTTTGCAAGTGGCTTTTCTTTATATTTCCATTTTCCCTACTTGTCTTCTCCCCATTGCCTTCCCTCTGAGGTTATCTTCTATTTACACTTTATATTATATATAATTATTTTCAGTTTTTCTCCCTCATTTGAAAGTGAGCTCCTTGGGGACAGGGACCATTGTACTTCATCTCCTTTTTATTGTAGTCACAGTGCTTATCACCATGCCTAGCACACAGAAAACTCTTAATAAATGCTTGCTAACTGACTGACTCCACTGTCTGTGAGTTGTTGATGATTGTTAAGATCAAAGCCACTTAAATTCTCTGGATTTCAGTTTCTTCTTCTTCAACATGTTTAATAATACTGGAGGTAATCATTATTGCCCTACCTATCTACCAGATGAATGAGATACAAGATATGAAAACCACTTTCCAAATATAAGATATTACAGAAAAGTGGGGTTAAGCCCTTTGGCTTCCCTCCAGATGCCTCACATAGGTGTCTGACTCCACATTGAGAAATTCTTACTTTCCAATCCAAAACATATTCAGTCTGATAAGAGCTTCTTAAAGCACTTATCTTTGTCAAATGTCTTTTCTCCATTTCTTCTGCCCTTGGATAATTTCAAAACTCTTGTATATGACATAGAAGAGGGATTATAATTTAAAAATCCTATCTTATTGATAAAAATTGGAGCCCTGGGAAGTAGTCTGATTGGTTCAAGACTATTAAGCCAGGTAATGGTGGACCTGTACTTTCCTTTCCATTTCTTATTGTGCTTTCCATTCGAGATCATTTTTATATTCAGCTTAAGTTTAATCAATTTTCTTTAAAATAATAACTTAAAATGTGAGGAAGGTGGAAACACAGGCTCCAATTCATGAGGACTCATCTAACTTTGCTGCATGTTGTTATACTCAGGTTATTCTGACACTGGAACTTGAGTTCTAGAGCTAGAGCTTGGGGACTGAATGTGGCCACTAATTAGTGACAGCCCTGTGGAACAGATGAAGAAGCAACTGGGCAATTGCCTCTCCAGTCCAGACTTCCTTTTGGAATATTCCAAGCATCCTCTTTTTGTGTTATCCATCACTGGGAGATGCTGAGGAGATGAAGGGCACAACAAATTAAAAGCTTGTTTGGGGCCCCAGGTATATTTGGGTTGGTGGCTTGGCCCAATTCATTAAAGTATTTACCTTGAAGGGTACAATTGGTTTCATGATTCGGAGATAAAAATGCTAAAGGAAATAATTAAATCCTCAAAATAAGGTTTGGTTTGTCTCTGAAGTGATGCCTCAAAACACTGAGAAGTATGGCATTTGTTTCTCTTGGAATTGCATCTGATCCATCTCAAGAGTGCTTTCTAAGGTTTAACTCTCAGTCCTTCACTATTCTTCCTTTACAGTCTTTTTCTGGATAAGTTCATTCTTCACATGGTTCCAGCTACCATTGTTATCTAGGTGCCTCTCTGATTGATATCATAACCCTATCCTCTCTTCTGAGCTCTAGTCCTATATATTGGTACTTAGCAGATTTAATACCAGCTCAAAAACAGGGTCCAAAATAAGATTCATCACCTCCCCCAAGCCTACCCCTGCCTCCAATTAAGCTTCCTTTCTCAACTTTATTTCTCATAAATCTTAATCAAAAGCAACACCAATTTGCTAATCGCAATCAGTGCTGTGGATCATAGACAACAGGCAATTGCACATGATGGGGAATTAGTTTGGCTTTAAGGCAGGCTGGGAGTATAGGACGGATGTTGTCGCCAGGGGTCCTGGAGGCCAAAGTGCAGTCAGTGATCTGGAAACAGGTGAGTATATCATTTGCATAAAAGAGTAAAGATAGGAGGGAGTTGTTTGCCCTTCATTTTTGAGGAGTTACAGTGACATCATGAGGATGATGTCTTGATTTGCTCATGAACTTGATTTAAGGGAGGTATAGTTTGCAAAGTTCTCAGCCTCACTTGGCAAAAATCAAGACAACTGGTGAAGGCCCAGGATTCAGTGAATGACCTTGGCATCTCTGATGTCTGAGCAAACTCTAAGTGTTCCATAGCACCCACTTTGGCCACCTTAATGGCCATGGGAACAAATCGTTTTCATCCACCCATTCTACCAGAGGAAGTCTTCACATGTTTGGGCTAGACATGCCCCTAACTTACCAATGGGTTTAAGGTCTATTGTTTACCCTCAAAATGGTTTAACTCCTGCGCTCAGATTTTTTTTGTTTGTTTTGCTTTTGTTCTTTTGTGTTTTTTGTTTTGTTTGTTTGTTTTTATTTTGCCTTTTGGAGGGGTAATGGCACGGCAATTAGGGTTAAGTGACATCCCCGGGGTCACACAGCTAGTGTCAAGTGTCTGAGGCCAGATTTGAACTCAGGTACTCCTAAATCCAGGGCCGGTGATCTATTCACTGTGCCACCTAGCAGCCCCCTGTTTGCTTTTGTTTTTAACAAAAGTATGGCTTCTGAGCATGTTATAGCTTCTTAGAGCCAGAGGTGATAGGTGGATACCAAAGGTGGATGAGCAGCCCTGAAAAGGCTTCAGCAAGCCCTCACAACATAAGTATTAGTCTTCCTTCCATTATAATCCACTCTGTATTAATGTATTCCATTCCACTTTTGATCAGCTCTGTTGCAAAGATTTTTCTTCCATCATTCCCAGTAATACACATTAAGTCTACTCTCACCAGTAACACATTTAAAAGAACTCAATTTAAACAATTCTTCAAGAAGAGGTAATAGAAACAACAGTGGAACCATACATTAGGGATTTTCCCCAAAGCACTTCTAACAATTCTGGACAATTTTTAGTGCCATAATTAAGTAGAGGTTTCAATGGCAAGAGATTCAGTACCTTAAGACCCGCGAGTGATGACATTTATAGTGGGAAAAAAAAAAAAAAAACTTTGTAAGTAGAACTTGAGAAAGCAATAATCATGTAGGATTAATGAAAATGTCACTGGGGCATAGCTTTTAGGGTGTGGGTTTCCTTGTATTTCTCTCTCATTTTTCACATATACCAAACATCTGCTAAAAGTGGCTAGGAATTCAAGTGGTATTTGTCCTTCGGTTATAAACATGAGTATGTAACAGTGCTGCTATCAGTATAGAGGACACAACAGTTTGAACTGGTTGGAGATGATCTCTATCAGGAGCTGGGTGTCTCACTGTGGTGGCTGAGACCTCCTCCCTTATTCCTAAAGGATTTGGCCCACTAAAGACAAAAGAACATAATAGAGAAATCTACAGTGGGGGGTAGCTTGACTGAAGGACGTAAAAGACTGTGGTTCAGGGGAAGATAAAGCAACAATAAAGACATCCAAAAATGTTCTGAAGAAAGAGTGATGGTTCACTGCCTCCTATGGGGATAATAGAGTGGAGGCCACTGTGTACCAATGAAAAGGAGAAATTAGCTATCTTCACCGGGAAAGAACATGCCTGGGGGACAATGTCACAGTGGAAGTAATGATCCAAAAAAAAATAAATGAAACTCTGTGCAGAAGTCAAAGTTAAAATAAGTTTATAGATATACCCAGCCTAACAGGTTAGGGCAGGGTGGGGAAAATGTATCCTTGAGGTCACATATGAACTTCTAGGCCTTTTGGGATGACCTTCTGACTGAGTCCAAGTTTTACAGAAGAAATCCTTTTATTAAGGGGATTTGTTCTGTGAAGCTTGGGTTTGGTCAAAGGGCTGCACTTGAGGACCTCGAGGACTGTGTGTGCTTCCCCATCCCTGGGTTAAGAAAAGATGTTCAAAAAGCATCTAGAGAAATAGATCCAGTGCTGGGAGGTGGAATGGGGCCTAATATGGAGTCAAGTTCACCATAGGGGAAGAAACACCAGAAGCCAATGAATGACAATGTGCTTCATGCAGAGTGTTGGGTGGGGGGGTGCAGCCCTCATGAATATTAACAGTATGCTAGCCATTCCTCCGTCTTGCTCAGTTTTATCTATGCTGCTGTGGGCTCTGACATCAAGTAAGGTAGGTAATTGATTTTCAAGAGAAGCTTTCAGGAAGCAAGAAATATATTGGAGCTGAAGGACCTGAGAAAAGCAAACAGGAGGCCAACAGCTAGGGGTCCCAAAGCAAAGGAGGACATGGATTACTGAAAAGGTTCCTAGCCTCAGACAGTGTTTGTGTGAATCCTCTTAAGAGAGGAGTCAGTCCTCAAGAAGAAATGCAGAGTATAGGAGAGAGTATAGGTGGTATATAGGAACATCTAGATGAAGTTGAAATGATGGGACAGAGGCAGGGGCAACAACTCAGTCAGTCCCTGATACAAGCAGACCCTAATACATATGGCAATCATGGAAGTCATCCTGAAAAAACCTTGGTGTCTTTTTGACACTCCTCTTCCTCATATGTAGATGGTTTTTCCACTCTTCTCAGTCGTTAATTTGAAATATTTTTAGTACCCTTTGTTTCCTTTCCATTCCCTTAGTCTACATTTGCCTATACCTCCTGTTCTCTGTGCATCTGAAGCATTTACCCCCTGAGCTACACAATCGAGGAACATCTCCTTTGTTATTGTCTATTACTGGTGTCTCACCAACCAGACTACAAACTCAGTGAGGGCAGGGGCCACATTTTCTCTTTTACTGCCCCCCAAGCCCAAGTGTAAACACAAAACTTGACACATCGTAGGCCTTCAATAAACACTTTTTGGTGCATGATTAGCAAGTAGACGAAAGCCTAGAGTTTGGTATTCATAAACAAGAATAAGAAACTACTTTGGAAAATCTGCAACATTTTAGATATAGGTAAATGTAAGGATTTAGGCATAAGATCATGGTCCTCCTATGAGGAATATTTGGGGATTTCAAGGAGACAAGGACTTTGAAGATGGGTCTTAGCTGGTCAGGATAAAAATCCCCCTTGCTCTGCCTTCACGAATTCACAATCCTGTCCTGAAAGAAAAGAAGAGGAGAAGCCACAGACAGATAAATGCATGCATCTTGGAGCATGGATTGGGCAAACATCATACAGGATGTGCTGGTGAAAGGCACTGGGCAGCAAGGCAGTGTGGTCTCTGACTATGCTAACCAATAAGGGAAGCCCCACTGGAGTGAGAGAGTGAAGGCATAGATCTTAAAAGGAGGTAAGCAGAACTGTTGTTGCCACCATGGGTGGCTGGGCTGAATCTGGGTTTGGCTGAGGGAGAAGACTGAGAGTTAAGCATGAGAGAATCTGAGAAGCAAATAAGAGAGCATATGTGCAGGGTTGTAGCCACTTCCTCTGCCTAGAAAATCCAAAATGGGTCATGAATAGTCCCAATAGATCCAAAATGGGTCACATCATAGATATGACCAATATACCTGAACAACAAACAGCCACTGCCTAAGACTGGGAATCATGAGGAATGAGTGCTAGAACACAACAAAAACAGTAACCAGATGTGAAGGGGACCCACAAGCTGATTGAGTCATCAATAAACATTTCTTAAGTACCTCCTCTGTGTCAAGTAATATTCTAAGCACTAGGGATACAAAAAGAGGCAAAAGTCAGTCCCTACCCTTAAGGACTTTACAATCTAAAGGAGGAAATAACATGAATAATTAATGTAATATAATATGAGATGAGATAATATGATAAAATATAATACAGTGTTAGGTTAATATTATGCTGTTATATTACTATGTCCATGTGTCTTTATGCATACATACACTCATCCAAGAAAGGTTATATACAGGATAAATAGCAAATAGCTAAGAGGCAAGGCACTAGAGTTAAGAGGGGTTAAAAAAAACTTCCTATAAAAATTGAGACTTGAAGAATGTCAAAGAATTCAGGAGGCAAAATTGGGGAGGGAGAGTATTCCAGGCTCAAGGGATAGCCAGAGAAAATGCCCAGATGGATAGGGTGTCTTGTTCATGGGATAACAAGGAGACTAGTGTCACTAGATCGAAGTACACGTTGGGGAGTAAGGTATAAGACTGGAAAGGTGGGGAGGGGGGCGTGTTATGAAGGTCTTTGAATATCAACCTGAGCATTTTATATTTGTAGACACTGGGGTTTATTGAGAGGGAAGGTCTTAAGGTCTTGCAGTTTAAGGAGTATCATATTGGTGGCTAGATTAGAGTGTGTAGATACTTGAGGCAGGCAAACCCATCAGCAAGCTGTTATAATAGTCTAGGCATGAAGTGATGAGGATCTGCAATAGAGTGGGAGCAGAGGAGATAAGGGGATGTATGTGAGCAATGTTTCAAAGGTGAAATCAACAAACCAGATGCTGACAAATAACCAAGAGAGATGGTGATTGATTTCTCACTTCCTGATATTTTCTCCTCTCTGCTTTCCTTTTTTTCCCTTTTTTCCCCACTTTTCCTTCTAGAGAAATAGAAGAGCTTAATCACTAATCTGAATTGAAAGTCTGATTTCTGTTATTGCCTTAGTTTTGAAGCATGTTTTTGATGATAAATATGGGTAACCATTCCATTACTAATCTGTGCAGATTCAGTGGAGCAAGAGAGAGCAATGACAGGATAGAGGAAGGGAGGATGTCTAGAAAGTGAGATTAGAAAAAAATAATTGCTATTAAATTTCTAGGCATGAGGGCCCAGAGCTCAACATAAGTGAGTTATTGAGTTTTTAAAATAGCTTCTCAGAGCAGGGAGAAAATGTCAACTCAAATCTCCCTAGGCAATTAAGTTTAACTATCTTTAGTAGGGTTAAGGCTATGGTAAGTTGGATGTAGTGTGATAGAAGACATCTCAGATACTTCCAATTTCAGTTGTTTCTATCGCATGGTTGGCTTGAAAAGAATCCAAACCATGACTGGAGCACAAAGTCAAGAAAGTACCTAGAGAGACAGTCATACCCAAAGGGAAAGACAGAGTTACTCTATAATTTAACCTATAAAAATGTGGGGGTCGAGTAACTTATCCAATGGTGTGCTGGGAAATATTTAACTACTGTCTCTCCAAAAGAACAAAAAGTAATCCTTGATGGGTAATCAATGGGTAAACAAAAAGTAATCATCTCAGGCCTTGAGAAATCACCCTGAACTTTCCTTGAATTTCCCACATGGCCAAGTCTCTGGTGTTTGCCTGAGGCATTGACCCATGCCAGTCAAAAGACATTGTGACCCCATGTCCAAACCTCCAATTTTCTGTTACCTCTAATCTAACCCAGCCCTTCACCTTCTGTTATATCTGGCCCAGTTGTATTGGCCTCACAGTCTGGCCTGCCTGTCAATACAAGTGTCACAAATAAGTAGACTTCTTAAAATCTCACCCACCCTGACCAGCGTCCTAATAAATCTTATTTCTGGCTGAAAGAAGGCTTGAGTTGAGTTCATTGGAGGCAGGACCTGCATCTCTTGCTCTTGCATTTACAGGTCCCAGAACCCTTGGACCTCAACAATCATGACACATTTAAGTTTAATCTTCATTATTAACATTTCTTCCATCCATTTTTTAAAAATCTAGATATCAGCAAAACAATAAATCAAGTCCCTATTTGCAGCATTTGCTGATTTCTAAGTTATATGTAATCTTATTAAAAATTTAACAATCAGATTTCTGTAGCCAGTTCAAGAACTGACTTCAACATACAAACGAACGTATCCTACCTCAGCCTAGCACAACCACCTGATATTTCTCTCCATCACTGCCCAGCTATTGAAGGATATATAGAGGATATAAGCTTAGTTCACCCATTTATGACAAACTTGGGGTAACAGTAGACACAGGTCAAGACAAGCCTAGATATCAACAGCAGTCAGATCGGCAATTTGAAATCTAACACCAGAGTCAGATTTTAGAATAAGACCCTAAATTGGAAATTATTAAAAGGAAGAATAAAATAAGAATAAACAAATTCAAGAAAAACAGGAAAACAAAATGAGCCAACCATCGGATACATTGAGTTTTCTCTTTTACCTTGTCACTCTCTGCTTGCTCAGTGGCTCTCAGATTTTATTACTTTTCTCAGCAACCCTTGTGACTTTGCTGCATAGGATAGGCACTATCTTGGCTCCCTAAAGAACATTCCTTGAGAAATCATCCAGATTGCTGCCCTTTTGGTATATACACTCCTGAACTGGATATATATTATGTGGGAGATTGTCACAAGATTGTCACACTTAGACCATTTCCCCTGAAAGGCATAAACCAGCAGAATTAACAGCTGCAATATTTGCCATAAGATATGTCCTATTGTCCCGTTACAGCTTGCAACTGTGCTTCTCCTAAAGATATACAGTGGTTGCTGGCAGTCAACAAAATATTTACATAATTTTCCTCTAGATTGATGTTGTTTACGTTCCTCAGTGCATATAGGGAAGGAAGAACAAGCAGGAACCTTACCAAAGCTGGTGACAGGCTCTCAGCCAAATATCCCCTTGCCAGCCCTCTTGGCTGCCTCCAGGAAGATGATTCTGACAGCTAGGCCCCAAGGACTCTGGATAGAACTCATCCATTTTAGTTTCATAAGAGCTCCCAATTTACCCTGATCTTAGCATTATTATAAAACAGTCAGCTTCAGGCTAGGAAGAGCAATTCTTTTGTTTAGCATTAAAGCAATGGGAAAGTGAGGAATTCACCACAGTAGCTGGTAGGGGCAGCATTAGCATGGATATTAAGCAGGAAAGGCTTTTAATGGTGTCAGTAGATTTAACTAAACTGGCTTGCTTTAATGTCATTAGATGGTTTGGACTTCCACATAGCAAGAGAAAGACTGATCCTCCAGGATTTAGGCACAACATTGTTCTATTGTTTTCATCTTCCCAAGGGAAAATAGAGATACTTCTGTGTCTTTTCCTTAGTATGCAAATCCCTTCCCTGGGTATTATAGTATCTTGGGGAAGTACTTGGCAACGTTCTTATGTGGGACAGAAGTCAGTAAGGGGGTGATTCTGTATTGAGAAAATCTTCAAGGAATAGCTTCAAATGCAGTTCTTATATAATGCTGGTTTTGGAACTCTACTCTGTTACCTTAATGATAATATGGAGAGTCTACATCTAACACCTGAGAATTTAGCACGGAGACTCACATCCATCTAGTAAGATTTCTAGAATAAGGAAGATGGTACTGATGCTTTTAGAGAGCTCAGAACCTCTCACACAGGTGGGGACAGACTTCTCCCAGATCAAAGATGCTCAGTGATTTGTAATTACAACTTTCACTGACCTTGGCATAGCTCCTTTCCTCATTACACAAGATTTGTCATGATACTAGAATTGGTTCTAATTAACCCCTTAATACATCCTATAGAGATGGGGCCACAGAATACCTAGTTGTCAATGACAGGCTCCCTAATGATAGTACAATAGGTAGAAATTCAAGGTCACCAAGGTCCATAGGCTAAAAGAGGAAAAGAGGGAGTGAGGGAAAAGGCTATGGAGGAGAAAGAACGCCAGAAAGCTGTATGCAAAGAAGCAGGGGGAGGAGACATGAAAGTGGAAGTATAGAAGGACATCACAAGCTAAAGTTGATCAGTCGGCATTTAATGTGGTATAATAATTATTGGACTGGGAAGCAAAAATCAGAGCTTCCATCCCTGTCTCTGCCACTAAAAAATATGTGTAACTTGGGACAAGCCAATTCACTTCTTTGTGACTCAATTCCCTCATCTTTGAAATGAGTGAATTGTACTAGATGATCTCCTAGGTCCCTTGGATATATAACATTTAGTGACTCTTTGGAGACGCACTTGTGGAAAGAAATGATAGTGCCAGGACATAATGCATATGAATGCATTCTGGGGAAAAATATGATAATACAAAGGCACTATGTTATTATCGACTGATATTTTATGAATGTATCTAATGTACCCAGAATTATGCTAGGTGCTGCTGTTATTGGTTTATTTTTTTTTTAAGGATTTGCTTCCTCCTGTGCATCAGGCATTATATCTTCCCAAATGGTAAGGGTCATATTGCATCCCTTACTTGTTTCCTCCATAGTACCACAGAATCTCAGAATCACAAAATCTCTGAGACTTCATTAGTCATCTATCCCAAGCCATACTTAAGGAATTTGTTCTATATTATCACCAACAACAGGTTATTTAGCTATTTCTTGAAAACTTTTGGTGCAAAAGACATTAATACCTCCCAAAACAGTACAGTCTACTTTGTGATCATTGTAATAGTGAGAAAGTATTTTACATGAAGCTAAATTATGCTTCTATTATTCTTCTCCCAATTTTTCCTAATTCTGTTCTTTGGGACCACACAAAACAAAATCTAGTCTCTTTTCCATACTATAGTCCTTCAAGTCACTTAAGACAGCTATTATGTCTAGTCTGAGTTGTCTCCTTTTCAGGTTAAACATTTCCACTTGCTTCAGTCAATCCTCACATGGCATTGTCTCCACCCCAACCATCTCCCTGGTGTGGTTCCATTGGGTATGTAGCTTCTTAATGTACGTCCTAAAATGTGCTGCCCAGAACTGAACACAGAACTTTAGATGTGGTCTGACCAGGACAGAGTCCTGTGGGACTACTATCTTCATTCTCAGTATTATGCTTCTTTAATTAAAGCATGGGATAGTCTTGGCTTTTTGAATTATCATTTTATCTCATTAACTTATGTAAAGCTTTCAATTTATTAAGTTTCTTGGGTCTTTTTTCTTTACACAAACTGTTATCTAGCATATCCTATTCATCTATAATGGTAAAAATTGATTATTTTAACCTAAGTGCATAATTTCACATCTATCATTATGCAGTTTCATCTTACTATTGGCCCATTATTCTAGTATGTCAATATATTTTGAAGAGTCTTGACTTCATTGTCCAACATGTTGTTCCTCCCAAATAGTCCTTCCAAGCCATTTGGATAATATGCTTCACTTCCCAATAAGCTCTGTGTATATCCCTGAGCTCTCCTGATGTATAGTATAATTACAGATCCAGGAATCCTATTAATTGAGGCCAGGAATTGTTTTCAAAGTTTGATGTAATAATGTTGTAAGCCTAAGTGAGAGCTTCTTAAAGGCTCCATGGCTTGAAGTTGATTATGTCTGAGCCTCTGGTGTCATTCTTAGTGAAATTATTTTCTTATCCTTGGAAATGTCAACTTTTATTCTAATTTTCAAAGTATATGCTAATATAGTCTTGGAGATTTTACCATAATATGGGAGATGGATGATCCATTATTACCTTTCTTTTGTTGACCATCTCTGACTACTTGTTCTCTCCTTGGATACCTCCAGGGAAGCCATGAATTCAAATTTACCAGTAAAGGACTATTGCTATCAGAATTGAATTGCTGGTCTAAAACTTTGAATCTCCCTTAAGGTTCCAAATTCATTGTATCAAATTAGAATAGGTTTGACTTGTTTACACCCAGAATAAACAGAGCAAAAAAAGGTACCCTTTGCATATGTACCAATATGGGACTAATAGATCCCAGGTACTTTTGACTATACCACTGGAGGAAAGGGGAAAGGAATAATGAATCAAATAGTAAACAAGCATTTATTGAGCATATACCATGAGCCAGGCACTATGCTAGGTGTTGAGGATGCAAGTACAATGGATGAAAAAGTATCCATTGACAAGGTGCTTACATTCTAATCAGGGATATTGGTACCTATCTATTGTAGCTACAGAAAAATGGATGGATGGATGGATGGATAGATGGATGGATGGATGGATGGATGGATGGATGGGTGGGTGGGTGGATGGATGGATAGATAGATAGATAGATAGATAGATAGATAGATAGATAGATAGATAGAGCATCAATTAAATAGCCCAATACACTTGCTCCAATTATAGAACAGGTAACAGAAGTTGTAACGTGTGTCTTCTCTCAGCTTGAGGGTTGAATTTTCAGGTTGTAAGGGTATAGACATTTTAGGTCAGCAGTAGCATATGAGGAGGTCGGGAGTATTAGTTAAGAATTGGCAAAGTCTATGAATTTACCTAAGTAGTGTTGTGTTGTTGTTGAGGTTGTCGTTGTTATTGTTATTGTTGTTTTCTACCCACTCACTATCAGGGAATGGAATAGAATGTAAAATGAGAGGAATAGGCATTGCTAGCATTTGAGTGGTGGAGAGGAGTCAAGAAGAGAGACAGTTATGGAGGAAGAACTCAGGTCTTGAACTTGGTCCTCATCATTTCTCCTGTGCCTCTTGTAAAGTGTAGCAAGTTGATATGTGGAAGGGAGAAGGAATGGATTTATCTTTTAAAACATAGGCTAGACCCCAGTACTAAGCATAGGGTCTGGAACATAGCGAGAAATTAAGACATGCTAGTTGACTGACTATTGACTTATTAAATTCTGAATCTCCCTCTCACTCAAAAATTTATTATTCCATGTCAAATCTCTGTAGATTCTTCTCTTTAGGTCAACATCAATATGCTTAAACCCATCAAGAAATCCAACTACCATGGCAGTTCTATTCAATATTTTTCCATGATTTCTTTTGTATTAAGCACCGTGATGAGCACTGCTCTGAGCTACCTGCTGGGGCAGGGGGTGGGGAGGTGGTACCTCAATAAGCAAAGTAGATTCCCTACCTGCAAAGACCTATCTGTCTAGTTCCAATGAAAAAAACAAACGAGATACCATCTGCAAAGAACTCTGCACACCTTAGAGTGCTATTCAAATACTTGTTCTCATTATAAGATATAAGACCATGAATTTGGAGCTAGAAGGAATCTTAGATATTATCTAGTCGGATACTCTTACTATATAAATAAGGGCAATGAGGTTGAGAGATGGTTTTAAGTAGTAAAGCCCACATTCAAGCCTTGGTCTCTCAAGTCCAAATGCAGCAATTTTCCATTGTACTGTTCTATTTTATGTATATGTCAATATGTTTAATATAAATTAGAATATCATAAATAAAAAAACAAGTTACAACACTGTCAACAAAGGACTTTGTAACACTGTTTCATTTGACTCAACTAACAATCCTCTGAAACAAATAATTTTTTTTTTCTATTTTACTTCTGAGGAAACGGATGTTCAAAGACACTGAAGTCTTGAGTCTTGCTGTCCTTTCCCCTGGTCAGACTGTTTGGACTATTGTGTTGATTTATGGGCTTTGCTTTTGAGGGAAGAAATTGACAATTTTTAATGTATCCAGAGAAGGGTGGTTAGGATGAGAAGGGGGCTAGAGACCATATTGTAGCAGGATTTGGAAGATCTAGGTTTATTTAGTTTGGAGAAGAATGGAGTTGCAGGAGGGATATTATAACCATATCCAAATAGATGAAGGAATTGCCATATGATATATGGATTAGATTTGTTCTGTTTGGTGCAAGAGGGGCAGCCTGATGAGCAATTAAGAGAAGCAAAAAGAGGGAATTAGAATGGATGTAAAGGAAAAGCTTCCTAACAATTAGAGATGACAAAAAATAAAATGGTTTGTTTTTGGAAGGGAGTATTCTTCATAACTGGGAAAAACATATAGGCTAGATAAGAATGCAGAAATAGGTTTGGTCAGGGGATATACACATGGATTCATCTGTCAATATGATTCTTTCTTTCTTTGTACTCTCCCTTTCTCTGTGGGGAAAAAAAACGTTGAATGTTGATGAGACTGTCTCACCTAATTGTTAGTTATGACCAGTTGGCTTTCTTCTTTCTTTTCTTGGTGTGACACTATTAAATTCTACTGTCCCAGGTTATTACAGCCCTCTGCCACCTTGGTCCTTTGACTTCTGTATTTTCTCACTGAAGGTATTCTGTCATGCTTTCAAGGAAGACTTCATTTGTGAACAGCAGACATTCACTGTCCTTGCTCTTCTTAAGAATGGAAAGCAACCTAAAACTTTGTGGATAGATAAATCTTACTTGGTATTGGTATTTATTTGGTATAAGTAAAAGCAGAAACATTAAGCATTCTCTATAGGTCACTAGAAAATTTGGCTTTTCCACTATGCTTTTTGGAAGTGAGACCCTCATTTTTTTTGTCATTCATATTACAAGCTCTCACAGCTAATATAGAAAGACAACTGTCTGCTTGTCATTGGAGCCACAGAGAATGGGTTACATTATCTATGGTGGGTTTCTTGACTTTTCCTTAGAAATTATGCTCAGTTTTCTTCACTGGGATTTACCACTTTGCTGCTATGAATATGAAATCCTTTACTTAAGGTGGGCTTGCTTTTAAAGATGCATTTTGCTCTGTCTCATCAATTTTGTTTTAGAAATGAACTAACAATAATAGACTTAATGGAAAATTATTTTTTATATTCCCTAGACAATTGTTTGATATGTTATATCTGAATAATTATTTGTTTACTTCTCATATGTCCTTTCTCTACATATATATGTGTACATACACATATGTATGTATATATTTACATATATTTCACAAATACACATATATACAGTATGTGTATATGTAAATGTATATATGAAAGCACACACATATATAATATGTATGTATATATGCATTCACAAACCCAACTCAATGATTTGATGGAAGTTAAAAAAGGCATATGGAAAAGTAGTTACTGACTTCTTCTCAGTTACCTTTTTTTCTATTAGCATGAACTTTTATGTTTTGAGAGAAACTTCTATTTGAGATACCTTGAAATTAGTCCTAGTTCCCTTAAAATTATGTTATCTCCTACATGGTGTATATTTAATCTGACTATATTCATAAAAGTCCTGTCACATTTCCTTAATTTACCTTCTTCTATGCCATTGCCATTTACCCACATATTATAACTAGAGTCTAAATACAATATTCTAAGTATAATTGTTGATTAAAAAAAGATCTCCATGGAAATGATATCAGAACAGTTCTGATCTGTATCTATTTGTTGACTTTCCAGTTACATTTTCAAATATTCTCAGGATAATCTACCTGGTTTAGCTGAATCTCATATCAGTAACTTACTGAATGAATGAAAAAAGCATTTCTTAAGACTTAGCCTTTGAAGCACTGTACTTTCCTCATGTTTATTTTCCCCTTCCTCACGTTCTGTTTCTTTATGAAATGCTTCTACTAGTAATCTAGCTTCATATCCCTCCATAATGCTTAGGAAATGAGTTTGTACTGTAATCTGGTATTGTCTTTGACACCTATCTCTCTGCTTAGCAAGGAAAACAAATGATTATCCATTTAAGTGTTTATGAACTCCTTTGGCCTCCTTATAATTTCAATTGCTTTCCATTTAATAAACTTCTATAGCAGCAAGCATGCTAGCATACCCAGGGTGGCTGCCAACACAGGTTCTTAGATCTGCTTTTCTAAAGGAAAGCAATTCAAAATGGCTTAACAATCTTGCTTTAATGAAACATATGTCATTTACCTAGTTCAGGTGAAAAAGTCAGCACCCTGAACTTCAGAGAATACAAACAAGTTACAAGAAGAAGTTACAAGCAGACAGAGAAACAGAGCAGCAGACAGGCTTCCAACTGTCTGACAATTACATCCATACCTAATCACAGTTACCAGAGAGGGAAGTGCCAAAATCTGGCAATTTTCAAAGCTGGGGGGGGGGGGGGCTCAACAGCTGCCCAGATTCTCATCTGGTCAAATCACACAACTCTTGTCAAAGTAAACCCCAAAGCAAAATCTCACATCAGGGTATATATACCCTTCTCCTGTCTCAGAGAACGTCATAGTCCTCTTAACCCACTGCCCAATCACAAAATATCAAAGTGTGGGCATTCCTGAAAATCAAGCCTCGTGCCACAGGCTCCAGGTGACCACATTCAGCCTATTAGGGGGCAGAGTATATTTTCAAATAAAGGAAGGTTCTCAGAGTCACTTAAGCCTATCAAAGGGCCTAGGGGCAGGGAAGATCTTAGATTGCCATTCCCATAACAACTTCTCTAAGGAATAATATAAAGTCAATGTTGTAGTTTTATTCATTTTCTACTTTTTGTAAACAAAAGCTTATTTAAATACTTTAGACTTGCCTGCTATAATTATACAAAGTGTCTTCTCCTTATCTTTATAGTTTCTTCTAATTTGTCATTGATTTTTATCTTTGCTCTTACCAGTCAATAATGAGATTGCATTGTAAATGAAATCCATAAACATGAAAAAGCATTTGATTGTAATTACTCACATGAGAAAAACCAGGTAGATCAAGAATGGCTATTGTCTATACTGTGAAATGCTGTTGGGTGAACAACAAACACAAAGAGACCATCTATCAATGACATATTTTGAATAAAAACTGTGGATAGACAATAGACGTTCCAGGAAGTAAAGGAGAAAATTGGGTTGTTTTGGTGATATTATTTAATACTTTGAAGTATCTTGTATGTGAATGGACCTTTTTAAATATCGATGTTTTTCTAATAAAGCTGCATATCTGTAGTTTTTAGAATTATATAATCCTCAAAAACCTAAAGATAAATGCAAAAGAAAAACTAAAATAAATATAATACAAAGGCAATAAGTATGGTGGATGGTGGGCATTAGTGGGTTGCATCATATGACCAAGTGTTCAAGAGACACAGTATAAGTACATCAACAAATAGATACATGATTGAAAAAGTAGGTGAGCCAGTCATATCATGAGGGTAAAGGATAAACACATGGACATCCTGCATGTACTGTACTATGCTTTCAATTGTGAGACCTAGAAAAAGATCCCACCACACTAGAGGACCACCTATGAAGGACTAGGGGAGGAGATGGACAAAAGTCACACATGATAAGAAGACACCAGTGGGATATGATCTGGATGTGTGAAGTCACTGCATGCAGTATGAATATTTATGAAATAACAGAGCCATGGAAAGATCAAAGGAAGAGAAAATCAATTCTATTTTTTTCTGTATGTTATGTACTCACCCCTGTCCAGTACTTTCATCTTTTTCCTTCTCTTTTTCAAGAATATTCATGATAAATAGGCATGAGCCTTCTTAGTACACTACAAGTCTGAGAATTCTTCTATTTCTTGATCCCAAAGTAAAAATTCAGGCTCTAAGAGATTTGCTGAGTTGATCATAGTCACATAGCTAGTAAGAGTCAGTATAGAAACTGGAGTCTAGACCTCCTAAATCCAACTCTTAAGCTTTATGTAGCTATGCCTATATGTGTACACGTATGTGCATATGCATGTGCTTAGATATACACAAGGATATGCATAAACACATAGACATTAAATATAAGTGCATACATACTTAGACATGTACAAATACACATAAAATATATATATCACATATGCACAAATACGTGTATACATGGGCATTTGTTGTTGTTAATTGTGTCCAACTCTGTGACTCTATGGGCCAACTGTCCTTTAAGGGTTTTATTGGCACAGATTCTGGAGTAGTTTGCCATTTTCTTCTCCTGTTTTATAAAGGCAGGACTTAAATGGCTTGTCCAGGTTCATACAGTCAGTAAGTGTCTGAGGTCAAATTTGAACTCTAATCTTTCTGGTCTTTATGATTCCAGACCAAGTGCTCTATACACTCTGTGACCTAGCTGCCCTTATTTACACATACACATATACATATGTGTACATATACATATATGTATATATGTTCATTTTGTTTATTATTTTAAAAATAATTAAAGACTATTTAAATATGTAATTGTACCCATGTTTTCATAAAATATATATACACATATGTATATCACATGTATGCATTCATAGTTACAGACATACACCAAAAAGACAGAAAGCTATGGCACAAATCAATTCCATTGATCACTTTATTTGTCTTTTTGCAGAACTTCTGTCACTTTGGAGTTGTAGTGACCAGACTTATGATAGCTGCTATTATGATCATGAAGGGGCTATGCTTTGTTCTCAGTGACAAAGAAACATTTATGCACACACTGCTCTCTAGCTCTTTCCCTGAATTCCAGATCAACTTCCACCATCTTTTTTTTCCTACTTGGTGCTCTTTTTTTTTTCTTCTTCCATGACTAAAAGAGGATCAGAAAATTCAGAAGTGGTACAAGTGGCTGCTTCTCATTATTGTTCTTCAGAGCAATGGGAGCTTTGTCACTGGCCACTGACATCCAGGAGGGTTTCCTAATTCACATCAGGTCAGTGATGGATAGAGGGTGTACTTCCTCTCATCAGAGGTTGGAAACCATTAAGAATTGCTTCAGCAAGGAAGTGCTGCCCCCCCAAAATACATGTGGGAATCTTGGTGGGGGGAGTATGTTTTCTATTATCTGCTTTAATATTTCCTAAGGGACCCACCACCATTACATCTCTCCCTGGTTTGCTTTCCCACACTCATGTGACTGTACCTAACCTAGATGGACTTCCCACAAGCAATTGGTCATATAAGCCCAACAGTAAGTACATGGAGGATCAGCACTAGTGACAATTCATACTAATATTAGGGCACCTACCAGTTTTTGTTTCCCCATTCTTGTAAAAAGGGCTCAGCAACATGACTGTATGGCTACATCCAACTAACGTAGTCTGACATTGGGATTCTCATATGAAATGCCTGTTAACAGTGGAAATGGCAATTAGTCCCAACCTCAGGATATTCTAGACTTTTATCTCCTAATCAACTCCATCCTCCATGGTGCTGGAATTCCCAGCTAACTCTCTATTGCTCCCCAATTAGACTTACTAGATGTTTCTATATAGGGGAGGTGGGGTAAGGACCCTAGAGCCTGTGCTGTCTTTCCAGCTAGACACATAGACAGAGGAGAACACTGGATGTAAGATTCTCCCTAGAGAATGTAGAATTCTCCCTAGCTACATAGTACCTTTGGAGCCTATCCTACCCTTTAGACTCCCCTTGTTCCAAGAGATCCAAGTGAAGGCCCCTCTCTCTATAATCTCCCAAGAGACTGAGTTCTATGCTGACCCTACGCCAAAATCCAGGCCCTCTTCCACACTCATGCACCTTGATTGATAAATAAACTCTCCAGACTCTACTTTTCCACAAACACAGAGATTGTTTCTCACAGTGGTATCAAACCATACTTGATCACTGGCATCAGGAAACTTTCCCAACAGCCTTTGTGGTTCAGGGCTGAGGGATAGTTAAGGGTTGCAAAAACTTTCATGAACACCATGTCTTTCCCTTGTTGCTGGTTGTCTGACTCTTCCTGGGATTTCTGACCCTAACACTCAGGCAGGAGAATATTTTGTATTTTGTTTTCAACTCTGTTCTTGAGGAAGATGAGCTCTGTAGGATCCTTTTTCCATTAAAGCAACAAATGGTATTAATGTCTGAAGGGCAAAGACTGCAAAGTGCCCCAATATCTTTGAGATATCCAAGTCCATCAACCTGTAACATAGTTTAGATTGTCTTTCCTCAAATGCATTACCCACACTGACAGTCTCTATTGAGTCTGTGAAGGGTTTTACTGAACTTGATTTCTGTCATCAGTAAATACCCCATTTCTATCCTAATGGGAAATCTGTGGGGCAAAGATAATAAAAACAGCCACTTCCTACTCAGGTTTAATTTAGTGATGCCATTAATAAAGTGATACTGGCCAGTCCTCATAGTGTATACAGGTAATCCCAACTATCTCGGAGGCTTAGGTAAGTGGATTTCTTGATCTCTCAACATGGACTATGTGGATCGAGAGTCTGTATTAAATTTGACATTAATGTGATTCTTCAGGAATGGAGACACCCTGAATTATCTAAGGAGATAGGAACTAGCCCATATTGGAAACAGAATAGGTTAAAGCTCCAGCTCCCTTACCAATCAGTAGTGGGATAAAGGTTGCTATCGTGTTTCCCCGATAATAAGACACTGTCTTATTTTTTTTTTTTTTGGACAGAAAAACACCAGAGGGCTTATTTTCAGGGGAGGGCTTATTTTAATGAACATTGACAGCAATTTTAATAAACAGGTAAATGTGAACCAAAAAATGTACCTTTATTCAATAAGCAAATCACTGGGGAAGAACAGGATGACGCGCTCACTGCTGCAGCTCTGATTGGATGCAGCTCGGAGCGCGGTGTGCATTTCACGGGGGGGAGGCGGTGCATACAGAGGGTACTACAGTAGCAATCTCAATAGGGCTTATTTTGGGGGGAGGGCTTATTTTAGAGGAATCTTACACAGTAAGGGGAGGGCTTATTTTCGGGATAGGTCTTATTATCGGGGAAACACGGTAGTAGTCCATGTACTTCTAGCCAGGGTGTAATGGGAAAATCCTGTCTTGAAACAAAAGGAGTGGAAAGATGGAGGAAGGAAGGGAAAAGAGGGAGAAACACTTACACTTTGGTTTGGTATCATATCTAAGAAGGGGGGAAAATTGTCATTTGCAATGATGTAGGTTTGACTCCTGCCAGACAAAAAGCATGATCAGCATTTACTGTTCTGATTCTCTCTGTTTCACCCATTTAACCTTCTTAACAAGTCTTTGTTTTTAGTTAAAGAATTAGATTTAGGGGCACCTAGGTGGTGCAGTGAATAGAGCACCGGCCCTGGAGTCAGAAGGACCCGAGTTCAAATTTGACCTCAGACACTTAACACTTACTAGCCGTGTGACCCCAGTTGTCCTGCCTCCCCCCCTCCAAAAAGCAAAAAACAAAAGGAATTAGATTTATCTGATTTGGGCAGAACTTATTATTGTCTAATCAAAATTCTTCCATAATGTTTACTTCCTATATGGCCTCCTCTTCTGTGCCGTCCCTATTCATACTAGCCCTTGATCTTCATGTTGAGTAAAAAGGGAAGACAACAAATTTCTTACCAAAACTGCAATTACTTTTCTTTTTTTTTAATTTGCTTTTTTGCAGGGCAATTGGGGTTAAGTAACTTGCCCAAGGTAACACAGCTAGTATTTTTTTGTGTGGGTGTTAAGTGCCTGAGGCCGGAACTGAACTCAGGTCCTCCTGACTTCAGGGCCAGCGCTTTACTCATTGCGCCACCTAGCCACCCCTGTAATTACTTTTCAATAAAAGGGGGAGACCTGGAAGAGGAACCTTCATCAATACAGCGCAATTTGACACTGCAGTTTTATACTGTTCTCTGTTAGAAGTCTATAAATATCAATTAATAAAATAATGACCTAAAAGGAAAGGAAAGGGAGAAGTGGTAAGGAAGACTTCTGCAGAGCAGTGTCTACATTTTTCAATTTTCAAAGATGTAAATTTATATTGCCTGAAGGCAAAATAATATTTCTGTTTCCAACTCTTTATGTTTCAGCTTATGTAATGGATCTGACCCTGTACCATTTTCTACCCTAAGTAGACAGCCGTGACATTTCATGGAAGCAGATCTTATGTACATCACAGCAGGGTTCATCCCAGATTTGTGGTTTGTTGTGTGAGGAGAAGTTTAGGTAAGAAAAGATAAAAGGCCACCTTTTAATTTTCCATTATCTAATGATATCTAGGATCAAATAAAGTGGTGACTTTTTTAAACCACTAGTGCTCTTTATAACCCTGTTTAAGTTCTATTAACAATAAATCTGATTGCCTGAGGTCCAATAAAAGATTTATAACATGAGCACCAAACTGAAGCTCATCTTTAAATGAAAGGAACTGGTCTAGAAGTGTTCTGCCTGTAACAATTTGTTATTCTCAGGAGGTTTGAATTTGTGTATTTAGGATACCTCGACCCCTACATTTAGGTAGTAAATCACTCTTTTATTCAGACTCTTTGAGAACAGCTACTCTGTAGACAAAAAGGCTAAAGTTGTCCATGAAGTTCCTAAACAAAAAAAAAAAAAACTGAAATATACAATCACATATTCAAAAGGGGATTTGGAGATCATATATAGACAGTCCACCAAGAACAGAGTTGCAGGAATCTCTTTTTCATTTTTCCTAAGCAAGTGACTTCCTTGTTTAATGAGCTCTACTAACTTTGTTACCTCTAGGATCAAATATAAACTCCTCTGTATGCCAAATAAAGTTCTTCACACCTAACTTCGCTCTGCCATGCTAGCTTTCTTAACCCTTGCATGCTAGCACACAGTGAAATTCTTATTCCTGCTGTTCCACACACATAATGTTCCATCTCTCCATTTCATTCTTTTCTGCAGGACGTCTTACAAAGCTGGAATATACTCACTCCTCCCCTTTGCCTTTTAGAATTCCAATTTTTCTTTCAATTTTAGTACAAATGTGAACTACATGAGACCTTTTGTGATCTCAGCTGCCAGTGCTTTTCTCTTAAAATTACCTTGTATATATTTGCATATACTTATATGCATATATGTTGTCTCTATCTACAGAATTCATCTCATTGTTTCATTTTTCTCAGTAGACAGGACAACACCTGGCACGTTGTGTTGTCATTGTTCAGCCATTTCAGTCACATCTGACTCTTTGTGACCCGATTTGGGATTTTCTTGGCAAAGTTACTGGCGTGGTTTGCCATTTCCCTCTTCAGCTCATTTTATAGATGAGGAAACTGAGGCAAATAGTATTATGTGACTTGCCCAGGGTCACACAGCTAGTAAGTATATGCAACCAGATTGGAACTCAAGAAGAGAAGTCTTCCTGACTTCAGGCTGAGCACTCTACCCACCATGCCACCTAACTGCCCTACCTGGCACATACTAAGTGCTTAATAAGCATATGTTGATTGATTTACAGGTCCAAGCTCCCTTTGAACACTTCTGATGATAAAGAGATTCTCTTTGAAGGAGAACCTGTTTCAGTGTCAGAAAAGGGCTAATCAGGGGTGGCCAAGTAGCACAGTGAGTAAGAGCACTGGCTCCAGTGTTGAGAAGACCTGGAGATTGAATCCCGGGCTCAGACACTTAGCACTCACCCAGAAACACCTGGCTGTGTAACCTTGAGCAAGTTACTTAACCCCAATTGCTTTAAAAAAGAAAAGGTCTAATGATTTAGAAAGTTCCTATTAGGCCAAATCAAACTCCTCCTTTTATTTAGTCCTGATTTAGGGATTCTACAAAGTAAATCTAGTCCCTTTTCCATGTAATGCTTCAAATATTTGAAAATATTTATCATGTCTTCTTTTAAGTAATAGTAAGAACTGGTATTTATATAGCGCTTTAAGGTTGGCAAAAGACTACAAAATCTCCTCCTTTTATCCTCACCACAGCCTTGGGAATTAGCTGGTGGTATTATACCCAATTTAAGAATGAGCAAACTGAGTCTGAGAGAAGTTAATTGGCTTGCCCAGGGTCAGACAACTGGTAAGGATCTGAGACCAGATTCAAACTCAAATTCTCTTGATTCCCAATCTAGCAATTTCTACCAACTAGTTGCCTTTTATTCCTTTTTCATGGTAACTATTTCCAATTTCATGAATAATTCCTCATGGAACAATTTCTAAACTCCTCATCATCCCAGAGATGCTTTATTGTGTTCCTGTATCTCTTAAAGCTTGACACAATATTAAGCAATGTACTCTACAAGTCATCAGATTAGTAAAGAGCATGATGTGACCATTACTTCCCCTGATCTAGATATTGCATTTCTAACTAATTCAGCCTAAAGATTGTATTAGATTTGTTGATAGCCATATCAAAGCATTGGCTCAAGCCAGACTTCCAGTCAATTCATATCCTTAGGTCTTTTTTTCCCTTGAAATGATTTTAAGCCAGGTTCTCCTGATTCTATGCATGTGTAAATGATTTTAAAAAACAACTAAATGAAGGACTTAACATTTTTCCAGTTAAAATTTTCATTTTATTGGTTCGAGTCCAACATTCCAACATAATAAGACCTCTTTCTAATAATATATTTGGTATCCAACATAATTTCTATCCTTTGCAGTATTGTATAATCTGCAAAATTAATTTAAACAATCATGTCTTCATCCAATTCACTGATAAAGGTATTGAACAGACCTTTGGGATAGGTGTTTGAAAACTTCTATTAAGACTGACATTGATTGTTTAATCAATATTCTTTGCATCAGGTTGATAAATAAACTATGTATCTTTCTCCAAATAGGTATTATGCAGCCAGTACTTCTTCATTTTTCTCCTAGGGATATCATGAAACATTTCATTAGCATGGTGAAATCAAGAATTGCTAAGTTTATGGCATCATCCCTATCTAGCAGCCTGGTAACCATATCAAAAAAGATAATAAATTTAATTTAGTATGATTTGTTATTTGTGCACTCATGCTAGCTTCAAAGTGCTCAAAGACCTTGTATTTAATAGAAAGATGGAGATTCAATTTTGTCAATAGATGAAAGAATGTTTCATAATTTTTATAATTTTCCTATGATTTACTATAATTTCTCCTACCTGTGCAAATGCATTTTAAATACAAATAATTGTGAGCAAATGTTATACATTTTACCTTGAAAAATAAATTATAATAATAAAAATTATTGCATTTATTGATGAGAAAAGAGTGATATGGGCATTGAGAATTTGGAGAGTTTGAGAGGGAATGGAGTGATCAGTGAAGACTTTTCGAAGAATTCTTATCTTTATCTAGGCCCTGAAAGTTGAATAGAACATATGTATAGTTAAAGAATATGCTTTTGTATCTTTTCAAAATTTCTTCTATCCCTCTTTTCATATATGGCTAGTGAAGACTCACCACAGTAATGGGTGTAATGGTGACAGGGATATGGAGGGATAGTTGGGAACACCCAACTAATTGACCCTCAAAGAAAATGCTCTCAAATCACTGACTGTTATTTCTTTTCCCTTTTGATCATTTCCAGGGCTGGACCTACATTACCCTCATCCATTATTGTTTCTCTCAGTTCCTTCACCTTGCACCTACAGTTCTGTATTTGATTCTTTCAAATAAAAATCGTTGCCCCAGTTTCAGTAGAACAGATTATCACAGGCTCTGCCTAGTGGATGAGAGGCTGGCCCTTTCAGAAGAAGTGATTTGGCTCCAGAAGTCTTTTGTACTTTCATTCCATATCTTTATACCTCCCTCACCCTCCTGTCTTTCACTTCTTCAGTCCCACTCAGCTCACTGTGGATTCTGTGTTGCTTCCAGGATTTCACCCACAAAAGAACAAAGTTATCCAATACCTACATTCCCACTGAATCATGAGGGACATAGTGTACCCTTCCTTATCCTATGCCCCAAATATATACAAAATAATAAATTTCTAAAGGACAAATTTCAGGAAGCATAAAACATGCTAGGAAATATAATTAATTGATGAAGTCCCTCATAATATATCATACTCCTTGACCTAGGGACAAGCTCAGTCTTGTCTAGAGAAATCATGTAAAAGGTCAAGGATACATAAAAATGTATGCATAGTCACTGTAGCAAGGCATTAAAGACTGCGTTAAATCTATGATACATTTTACACTCAAGTCTATAACTTACTTGTTTGGTTCAGTTTATCTACCACTAAAATTTTAGGAGTACTTGTGGAAAATATAGGATTCAAGACTATTTTCATATCTCAAAAATTGTATTCCAACTTTTATGTCATAGAATCAATCAGAGATATTGACCTGGAACAGGATCTCAGAGACAATCTAATCCAACTCCCTCATTTAAGAGAATCAGAGAGATTAGTAACATGCCCAAGCTCATACAAATAGGAAATATCAGAAGGAGATATATGTCTATCACATAACTTTTCCTTTCAAATGGCTGAAAGCACCAGTTTAATATTATTTGCTCTTTACCTTGAGAGAAACAGTTTGGTGAGTCAGAAAGTAGCTGCAATTGAGTTTCCAAATACTTGGGTCTATGTCCTAGTCATCCCTCTAAATTATCCAGGGACCCTTTAACAATTCACTTGATAAAGCAGATAGCTAGTTGGTTCAATGGTTAGAGTGCCAGGAGTCAGGAGGACCTGGGTTTAAATCTGGCCTCAGATACTTACTAACTGTATGACCCTGAGGAATTCACTTAACCCTGTTTGCCTGTTTCATCAGTTACTCCAGTATCTTTGCCAAGAAAACCCCAAATCAAGTCAGAAAGAGTTGGACGACTGAAAAATGAGTAGCCATATTAATGATTTCCTCCTCCGTAAAATGGGAATATGAATTGTTCAATTCTCAAATAAGCTGCTATTGTATCTATAAAATATAAAACTGGATGCAAAAATCCCACCAGGGAAACTCCTACAAAATGACAAATTTAAATCATATTTGTCATCATTTTAGTGAAATAAAATGTTCTGACACTTAAGAGGAGTTCTGGGGGATTAGAGCCTTGGCTTTCTCTCTCTAGCTATGTCACTAAAACTTGCTAGGTGATAGCAGACAAATCAATTTTTCAGGGCCTTGTATTTCTGTCAAATGAGAGGCTTCAATTAAATGGCTTTCAAGATGCCTTCTGGCTCTAAAGGTACATGTTTCTAAGTAACAGAAAGTACACAGCATGAGGGTAATTTTTGTTTTTTGTTTGTTTGTTTTGCTTTTTGCTAAAGATAACAGTACTGCAGAATCTGATTTGAAAGAGACCTCTGCAGTTATCTAGTTTGATGTTAACCTGAAGAATTCCCTCTATGACCTACATGATGAGCAGTCATCCAGCCTTTACTTGAAGACTTCCAGTGAGAGGAATCCCACAGTCAACATCCGTTCTACTTTTGACAATTGTTAAGAAGTTTTTCCTCTTATCAGTCCAAAATCTTCCCCTTGACATTTCCACTCATTACTTGTAATTTTATCCTCTAGAGACAAACAAGAAAATTAATCCGTCTTTCATATGACATCCTTTCAGATACTTGAAGGTAGCTTTCAGGTCATCCTCTTCCCATCCTTTGTCTTTTCTTCTTGTGGTTAAACATCCCTAGTTCCTTCAATATATTCTGAAACCACATGAACTGGAGGCCTTTCACTCTCCTGGTTGAAGTCAATTTAATACTTCCAGATTATCAAAGTTGTTCCTTAAATGTGGTTCCAAGAACGGAACACAAAACCTACAAAAAGAACTAAGCCTGGCATGTACAATGGGAAATGAGGAAACTAGACTGACAAGAACAGTGTAAGAGCTTTGACTCTGAGGAAGTACATTGGTACACATCATATTGTCAGCACCCTTCTTTTTTCCCAGGTTGCAATCATTTATGTTTGTTTGGGTTTTTTTTCTGACTTGATTTGTATTTGTGGCATGCTTTTTCCCTATCTGTCTCACAGAGAAGAACATAAAAGATAGGTAGAAAGATATCTATGGAGTAGAAGGTTTTCAAAGGGGAGAAGACTTTTTTTATTCTTTAATCTTAGCATGGTTGGCAAACTCAGAAGGAGTAGTGAAAAAGTATTCAGAAACCCTTTCTCTCCAACAGTTTCTCTCCATTTTCAAGGAAATGTAAAGCTTTTAACTTCACCATTCTTTTTCAGGGTCAGAATCTTTGTCAGGGAGAGATGGGAGAAAAGTCTGTCAAAAGTTAAACTATCACAAAAACAACTGAGTCAATAATTTTCTACCCATAGATAGAAATTTTGTGAGCACAGTATGGGGGTAATGGGGATAATAGTAGGAGAAGACAATAGTAATTGCTCATATTATTTCCCAGGGCCTAGCCTTAAATAAAAATCAATGCATCCACAAGGATTTGTCAGATACTTACTAGAAATGAGGCATTACACTAGGCCCTGGATTTACAACAGACAAAAAAAAAACAAAAAACATCCTGGCTCTCAAGGAACAAAGAGCTCATATTATACTAGGGGGTGGGGATAGAGAAAGAAAATATGTACATGTATAAGTGAATATAAATAAAATATATTAGTGGGTGATTTGGAGGGGAGGGTAATAGGACAAGTATCATGTGGTAGTAATGGAGATGGTGCTTGAGTTGAGCTTCAAAATGGCACCCAAAGACCAGGGTATGCCCCTTCGTGCAAAAGACCTCCAAATAACAAGACAGAGAAATCCTGCTCATTCCCAGGGGAACCAGATTACCTTTTTATCATCTGAAAAATCATTAAATAGATTTATGGTTACTTTCTATCACCTACATTTCTATCTGTATCCCTCTTCTTCTATCTTCCCAGAGAGTCATCTATTAAGACAAAAAGATTTATTTAAAGAAAAAATAGAGAAAAAAATGTTAGCAAAAATATCACAAAGGGATCTGTTTTTTTTTTCTTTTACTCTCTGGCTTATTATGCCCCTCATCCTTTAATCCCAAGTAATATCTCTTTAAGTAGACTTTAGTATGGACCACATTTCCCCCAAAAGAATTAGCAGGATCCCTTCTAAAAAAAGTAATTCAATATACAATATAGTAAATGTCAGAGAGAGGAAAGGTATTTATTTATACCATTATAGAAGAAATTCTTTAAAAATAAGGTTTATAATCTCACATTGACAAATATTTAAACACAAAAAATTAATGCCTTACTCCTGTAATACTCTCCCAGGAGAGAGAAAAGACTTGTGGAGATCTGTGAGATTGCTGAGCATATTTAATATTCTCCTGGGTGTAACTCCTAAGAACTTTATCATTATTGGAGCAGATAGATGGAGTTTGCATAGACAGAGGGCATGGGCATGAGTTGATTATATTATGGAGATCTGTAAACAAAGAACATAAGAGAGAGAAAGAGGGATGCACTGGGAGAAGATGGAAGGGAAAGATAGAATTGAACAAATTTTCTCACATAAAGGAGGAGCTCAAGGAAAAGCTTTTATGGTAGAGGGGTAAATGGGGAAGGCAATATTTTAACCTCCCTCTCATCAGAATAAGTTCAAAGAGGGAAGCATACACACACACACACACACACACACACACACACACACACACACAAAATACCCAGTTGAGTACAGAAAATCATCTTACACAGTAGAGAAATAGGATGGAAAAGGGATGAGAGATATCATGGGGACATAAAAGGGAACAGGGTAGATTGCAGGAAGCAGTTGTCAGAAGCAAGATACAATTCTGAGGAGGGATAAGATAAAGAGAAAGAAGGAATAAAATTGGATGGTGGGAAATGCACAGTTAGTGATAATAACTGTGAATATAAATGGGATGAATTAACCTATAGAATGAAATTTGATAGCACAATGGATTAGAAACCAGATTCCAACAATAAGTTGTATACAACAGATATGCTGGAAACAGAAAGATACACACAGAATTGAAATAAAGGGCTAGAGCAGAGTCTATTGAGCTTCAGCTGAAGTGAAGAGGGCAATCAAAAGAAAACATAAACCTAATTGAAAGAGACTATGAGGGAAACTGTGTTTCCTTAAATGGTACTATAGACAATAAAGCACTATTGATAAATTTTACAGCAAGTTTCTCTGACAAAGACCTCATTTTTCAAATACAGAGAGAACTTAGTCAAATTTATAAAAATAAGAACTATTCCCCAAATGATAAATGATCAAAGCTGAATGGACAGCTTTTAGAAGAAAAAATCAACATTATCTATAGTCATTAAAAAAAAAAACATGCTTTAAATCATTATTGATCAAGGAAAGGCATGATAAAACAACTCTGAGGTACTGTAGCAGCAAGCACCCCAGCATCCCCAAGGTGGCTGCCAACACAGGTTCTTAGAGCTGCTTTTCTGAAAGAAAGCAACTCAAAATGGGTTAACAAGCTTACTTTAATCAATCAAATATATATCGTTTACCTAGTTCAGGGGGAAAGGTCAGCACCCTGAACTTCAGAATATACAGAGGTTACAAGCATAAGGTACAAGAACATTTTAGCAGACAGGCTTCCAAACTGTCTAACCATTGCATACATCCATACCTAATCACAATTACCAGAGATGGAAGCATCAACATCTGGGTTTTCAAAGCCGGGGGGCACTCAACAGCTGCCCAGAGTCTCATCTGGTCAAATCACAGAAGACTTTTCAAAGTGAGCCCCAAAGAAAAGCTTCCCTTCAGGGTTTATATAGCCTTCTCCTGGCTCAGAGAATGTAACAACCTTCTTGACCCACTGTCCAATCACAAAGTATATCCTGAAAAACAAGCCTCCCACCACAGGCTCCAGGTGCACTTAAGTCTAGGGGCAGGGAAGATCTTAAAAATTTATATTCCCATTACAGGTACCACCTAGCACCTATCAGAAATGACAAATGCTTCAAGTAATGTTGGAAAATAGCTATGCTAATGAAGTAGAGTAGTGAACTCATATAACCATTCAGGAGAATAATATGGAACTGTGCCCAAAGGGCTAAAAAACTGTCTATCCTTTGACCCAGCAATATCACTACTAGGTCACTATCTCAAAGAAATCTAAGCAAAAAGGACCCACATATAACAAAATACTTATAGCAGTTCTTTTTGTGGTGGCAAAGAATTGAAAACTGATGAATTTTGGAAGGTTAAACACGTTTTTATATGATTATGATGGAGCACTATTGGCTTACCAAAAAAAGAGTGGGGCTGGGGAGTATTTCAGGGAAAAATCATAAAAACATGGCAAGACCTACATGAACTGATGCAAAATATAGTGAGAAGAACCAGAATATAATTGTGCACAGTAACAGTAATATTGTAATGGTGATCAACTATGAAAGACTTGGTTACTCTGATCAATATACTGATCTAAAACAATTCCATAAAATCATGGTGAAAAAAATGCTATCTACCTCCAGAAAAAGAACTGATGAACTGAGCCCAAACTGAAGCATAATTTTCTTGCTTTATTTATTTTTTTGTAATATGGCTAATATGGAAATATATTTTGCATCTTTTTACATGCATAATTGATATCATTATATTTGTTTTTCAGTGGGTGGTGGAAGGATAGGAAGCAGAGAGAAAATCTAGAACTCAAAAATTAAAAAGAAAAGATTGTTAAAATTAAATAATAAGCATAAAAGAAAGAAAAATTATCCAGGATTTATGCTGAGTAAGAAGTTACAGTATAAGTCTTCTCTTCTGGCCATGCAGGTATATTTTGTTTACCCTCTTATTGATGGTCATCATTGTCTCTTTCTCCTCCTCATCATCTTCTCCTCCTCCTTGTCCTCCTCGTTCTCCTCCTCCTCCTGTTCCTCCTCCTCTTTGCAGAAAACCCTTTCTGCTAGTAGTTAGCACTGAGGAATTCCTGACCTTTAGAACTCACAAACCAGCCACCAAAGTTAGGAACATGCAACTCACAATTGCTCTTTAGTCACTTATACTCAGATAAAGAAACACAAAACAAGAGAGACAGCTAGGAACCTGAAATCTAATTTGGCTGTAATGGGAATATAAATAGGTACTTTACCTATACTCCCTAATATGTGTGAGTATCTGTGAGAGCTGCTGCTAGGGAAGGGGAGAGAAGAGAAATCCCTTTCCCCTTCCCCTCTCAGGAAATTTAAGTTATGGCTATCAGAATCCCAAGCCTTATGCTCAAAAGTTAGGAAAAGAAAAAGTGGAAATAACTTTGAACCCTCCTTTTAGCCTACTGAGTGGGTGACTCCACCTGGCTAAGCCACCAATCTTATTTGGCATAGCTGCCACTAGAAGATTCCAGGATGAACTCCCATCCCCATGCATTGTATATACTCTAATAAACTAGGCATTCTATGTGGCAGAGTTGAGGAGAAGCATTCCAGGTATAGGGGATAATTTGCAGAAAGTCACAAAGGAAGAAATGGAAAGTCATGTTTGATCAGCAATAAGTAGGCTCATTTGGCTATAGTGAAGTAGAGAAATGTGGTGGAAATGCAAATTTAAAGATCTTTCCTGCCCCTAGGCCCTTTGATAGGCTTAAGAGACTTTGAAAACCTTCCTTCATTTGAAAATATACTCTGCACTCTAATAGGCTGAATGTGGTCACATGGAGCCTATGGCAGGAGGCTTGGTTTTCAGGAATGCCCAAACCTTGATGTTGTGTAATTGAGCAGTGGGTCAAGAGGGTGGTTACATTCTCTGACCCAGGAGAAAGCTATATAATCCCTGATGTGAGGCTTTGCTTTGGGGCTCACTTTGAGAAGTGTTGTGTGATTTGACCAGATGATACTCTGAGCAGGCATTGAGAGCCCCCCAGGCTTTGAAATCACAGATGTTGATGCTTCCATCTATGGTAACTGTGATTTGTTATGGATGTAATGGTTGAACAGTTTGGAAGCCCATCTGCTTGATCTGTTTCTCTGTCTTGTCACTTTTGTCTGTATACTCTGAAGCTAAGGGTGCTGACCTTTTTCCCCTGAACTAGGTAAACTATATATGTTTGATTGATTAAAGTAAGCTTGTTAACCTGTTTTGAGTTGCTTTCCTTTAGAAAAGCAGATCTAAGAACCTGTGTTGGCAGCCACCCTGGGGATGCTGGGGTGCTTGCTGCTACAAGAATATAAGGGGAATACCATTTAATGTGTCTAGATATGTAGACTGCAGCCAGATTGTAAAAGACTTTCTATGCCAAAGAGAATATTTCATTCTTTCTCAAGGAAATTTGTATTTTGACACCTTTCTCTAATTAAAATATGATAGATATGTTCCCCAATAAGAAGAAGGCAATAAGGATTCTCTAGATATTTTGTGAACATGAGAGGGAGATTGTCAGGCTCTCTGTAGAAATGTAACTTTAACAGTCATGTGCAAAATATATTGGAAAGGGGAGAAATCTAGGAGGGATAGACCAAATAGGAGACTATGCAATAGTCTGAATGAAGAAAAATTGAACTAGGATGGTGACATGTGAATAGGGAGATGGGAACTGGTAGAAGAAATATTCTGCAGGTGAAATTTACAAGATTTGGCAATTGATTGGATATGGGTGTTGAAGGGGAAGAGAATAAGCATTAGTATAGCATTGACTTTGGGCCAGGCACTGTGCTAAGTGATTTTTTTTTGCTTTTTGGAGGGCAATTGGGGTTAAGTGACTTGCCCAAGGTCACATGGCTCATTTTTGTGTTAAGTGTCTGAGGCCGGATTTGAACTCAGGTCCTCCTGACTCTGGGGCCGGTGCTCTATTCACTGTGCCACCTAGCTGCCCTGCTAAATGATTTTTATCTAAAGTTATCTCTTCTGATCCTTACAGCAACCCTGTGAGGTAGTTTATGTATTATGCCAATTTTACTATTGAGAAAACTGGGGTAATCAGAGATTAGATTACTTGCTTGGGGCCATATAGCTAGAAAGGGTCTGAGGTTAGATTTAAACTCAGGTCTTCCTGACTCTAGGTTCAGTATTCTATCCAATGTGCCACCAGCTGCCTCTGAATGAAGTAAAGGGCTGATCTGGGATTATGAATCTGGATAATTGGATGCATGCTTGGGCTCTCAAGAGAAAAAGAGAATTTAGGAAGAAGGGTGCATTTGGAGGGAAAGATAACCAAGTTCAGCTTTGGTCATGAGTTTGAGATGCTTACAGAAGTCAGAATTGTCAAATAGACAGTTAGTTATTCAGGACTGGAGCTGGGGAGTGAGTTTTAGGTTAGGTATATAGATCTGGGAGTCATTTACATAGATGATAGTAGAGTCCATGGAAATTATGAGATCATCATGAGGCAGGGCAGAGAGCATAGAGAAGGCCCAGGACAAAGCTTTGGAGGATATCCACACTTAGAGAGGGAACATGAATCATGATAGAGCAAAGGAGATAGAGAAGGAGCAGTTAAAAAGTTGGGTTATCAAATTTTAGACAGAGACTCTGCTCCCACCAAAAAATCCCTCCCCACCTGCTGGAAAAAAATTCAAATATCCTTTGTGGTAGAAAAACCTTCTATTACACATTTATAGATAAAGATCAAATTATAAGTTACCCAGGGAAAGGGAAAACATACATTTAATTTAACATCAAGATATAAATGACTGAAAGCACAAACTTTTCTGATATCAAGCAGGAGATAATTGCACAGGGACTTCTTTTCTCTCCAAGGACATTGTTGCAACTCTGGTTAAGATCCTCATTACTTCTTCCATGAACTTTTAACACCAGCTTTCCGACTAAATCTTGGCTTTCAGACTCTCCCTCCTCTATTCTATGCTGCACACAAGCCCCACAAAAGAACTCCACAAAATAATCTTCCTAATTTATGCTCTGACCATGTCTCTCTCCTGCTCAAGAAACTTCAGGGGCTCTCTGTTACCTCTAGGATACAATAAAAAAACTCCTAAATTGAGCATTAAAAGACTTTCACAATCTAACTCTAGCAAGCCTGTTCAAGCTTATTTGACTTGATCCCCTTCATGATCTCTATGTTCTAATCAAAGTGTCCTAATCACTGAACTTGGTCTTCCATCTCCAACTGTCATGACTCCACAGAGATTATCCCCCATTTCTGAAATGCTGTCCCTCCATATTTCTGCCTCTTTGAACCCCAAGGAATGGGATTGTTTTTAATTTGGGGGGTGTATTTTTAGGTGCTTAATAAGTGCTTTTGGATCGATTGTCATGCCTTACATTAAAAAAGATGCTTAACAGAAACTTAAATGACATTGGATAGACGCCAAAAATAACACTGAAGGCTCAAAAATGGAAAACTGGTTTAAAGTCCAACTTCAATCCCTTTGTAATTATTTTTCCCAAAGCCAACCTTGCTGCCACAGGAGCAACCATGTTTTGTACTCATCTATACAATCATCACTATAGAAACTACAATGGACTATAATAACACCTAATTTATCAGGCATGTCAGGAGAAGGCAGGATTCCACTTAAATGAATTTTCCAGATAACTTGAAAGTGAGCCTCTAAGTAACAAATCTTAAAAAAAAATAACAGTCATTTTGATAGAAGTCTTTCTAAAATGCATTACATGCTTCTTTGCTTTACTTTAAACAGAATATACTGACCATTACTTACTCTTTTATTGATGACACTGTAAATGAAGTAACTCACATTTTTAAAATACTTTATGATTTATAAAGCAATCCTATCAAATAGTTATGTCAAATATTATTATGTCCATCCCACTAGTTAGGAAAATAAGACTCAGACAGTTTATTTTTCCAGAGTCTCTTAACTAGTAAGTTTGGAAACCTAGATTTGAACCCAGATATCATTACTCCAAGTTCACTGTTCCTTCTGCTATGTGAGAATACCTCAAATATGAGAGCCTACTGAGGTAGGCTTGCTCCTATACCAACAAGGAAATATATATGGCTATGTCTCTATATATGTATAGACATATAGGGAGAAGAGAGAGAGAAGTAACATATATATAGTGCTTTATAATTTGCAAAAGTGATTTATAAATGTTTTCTCATATGATCTTCACAACAACCCTATTAGGTAAATGCTATTATTAATATCCCGATTTCACAATTGAGAAACTGATGATGAGAGAGTTTAAGTGACCTTCTCAGATCACACACCTAGTAAAACTCTAGTCTTCTGACTCCAAGTTCAGTGTTCTATGCACTAAGGTACCCAACATATATTTACACAATACTTGACAATTTTAAAGTAATTTTCAAACATCATCTAACTTGATATCCTAGAATGCTGTGAATTTTTAGTTCCTAGGGATGCTTTATTTTTTTACCCTTCCCTTTCCCCTTTCTCTTCCTGCAATGTCTTTAAGCTGTATCTTTACCCACTTGGACCAGCCTTTGGCATAATGCCCACCCATCCCCTCTAAAATGCTATAGCACTTGATGTATCAGGTAAATTTAGATTTTATTTAAAGGTGTTTCTGAAAATTGCACCCACCTGGAGCTCTGTCTTCCAATTTGTGGATCATTTTGGCAGTAGGCAGTGGAAAGAACCCTGAATTGGAAGGCAGAAAAATCAGGTTCTAGTCCCATTTTTGCTATTAAATGGTTAAGTGACAATGAAAAAATTCACTACTGTTCCCTGGGACTCAGTTACTTTATAAAGTAAAAAGAAGGGTTATACTGACTTCTTTCTGTAGTCTCTTTTAGCTTTAAAATTCAAGCTTTTATCACTCTATCTGTCTTTTGAAAGTGAGTGCCTAGCCCTGACCTGCTTACTTGAAATAAGTATCTATTCATTTGTTGCATTGTTAGGTTTGCTAACAGTAATGGTTGGATTATCCATGGAAGACATATCATTTTCTATTGTTTTATTTCAACTTTCCCCTTAAGACTCTAAGACCATGTTTTATCATCTTCTGATTCCCTTCCTCAATCCCCCCACATTCCTTGTTCATTTCTCTATCAGACATGACAGTTTTCCTGTCCTTTCATTTATTTTTAGTTTTTATTGTTGTTTTTAAAGTGTTATTTCATTTAAAATTTAAAAAAAACTTCAAAGCTTCACTGGGACTTTCAGATTTCTGTCTTTCTTTTTGTGAATGCAGCAAATGAGAGCCCATAAAACTCTCTCTGCAGTTTTTTTTTTAACTCAACTTTGCCCACATCTTTTACACAACACAAGACAGAGGTTAGTAGTTAATTAAATGATATTCTATCTGGATTGCACAGGAGCCCTGCAGCTGCTACATGTGAACAGGAGGGAGAAGAGTGGAAGACATTAAACACACATAGCCCATGGCCATCCAGACCTGGAGTATGTGTCTGAATTCAGTGCAGAGATAAACTTTGGGGATGGCCATGATTTTCTCTGACATCATCTCAAAGTGGTTAAATGAACAGAACACTGACTCTGAAGGCAGAGAACCTGACTTTAAACCCCACCTTAAATACTTCTTGCTGAAGAGACCAAGAACAATTCACTTAACCTCATCAGGTTTCAGTTTCCACATATATAAAATGAGGAAGTTGGGATGGATGATCTGGAAATTTCCTTTCAGGTCTAAGTCGATGTTCCACTTCTGCAAGGACCTTGTCAGAGTAGAGGGAAAGATGAGGGTGGGAAGGAAGAATAATAATTTATAAACAATCAGCACAGAGAACAGTAAATTGTGATCCTTGTCCAATGACCAAGAAATGTGCCTACTATAGCAGCAATTGAATTATATGTATGAATATGAAACCATAAGGAAAAAAGAAACCATAGCTAAAAAGAAGAATGGATTATGAGGTCCTGTTAGAGAGACAAAAAAAAGGAGCTGATGGAGTTCTATTTATTATGAATCCAAGGCAACCAGAAATGTCATTTCCTGGACCCTTGGTCATCTCTTATTGTTGTGTTCATAATTACCACATTTTAAAAGGCCACCATAAAGATAATTGTAGTTTATATGCCAACATCTGTTGCAGAGGATGAGGAAACAAAGAAATTATGAGAACTTAACAACTCTTAAATTAAATCAATGAATACTACTTAGTGCCTTTGATGCAAAGGTAGGGAAGGGAAGGATGGTTCAAAATATGCTGAAATATATTTTACAGGAGTTAGAAATGAAAGTGGTTTAAGACAACATTAGCCTAGCACCTCTATTTCATGAAAACTTTCCTTAAGAAGACAGTTGGAAAGAGAGTCATAGACTTGCCCTTAGTTATACAGCTAGTGAGGTCATTAAAATAGAACTATGAAACAGTGGGAAAAGAACATGGACTTAAATATGAGAGGACTTAAGATTAAGCCCTGTATTTTCTATTTAATAATAATAGCTAGTGTTTTAAGTTTTACAAAGCACTTTCCAAATATCATATCATTTTATCCTCACAACAACCCTGGGGAGGTAGCTGTTTTTATTATTCCTAATTTCTGTATGAGAAAAAATAAGGCAGCAGAGGTTAAATGACTTCCCCAGGAACACAGAGCTAAACAAGTGTCTGAGACAGGATCTTCCAACAGGTCCAACACTCTATTCTAGCTATCTAAGCTGCCATTTAACCATTATATCAACTTGGGCAAGTCCCTTAAGCTCTTTGGAGCTCAGTATCTTCACTTGCAAAATAAGAGAATTAGACTTTATGACTACCAAGGTTCTTAATAGCTCTGAAACTCTGGTCTGCTGACAAACACCAAATAAAATGACCAAAAAATGACACTGATTATATATTTTCTGACAGGATAGCAACTGATTATGTATTATGGCAGCTATTTCCAATCTTTTGGAGTAGTCATCCAATGGACTTTCAAGAGCATCACCAAATTAGAAGAATAAAAACCAGAAGAACATATAAAATTCATTTGGGGAAATTTCAACCTGATCAGTTTAAATGATCTACTAATGCCAAAAAGCACTCTTACAGAAAATCACCATTATTTAAAATTTAACTAGTGTACTTCAATCATCATAATGAGGAAATCAAAAGAGTGTAGATGCCATCTTTTTTTTTTTAAGCAATTGGGGTTAAGTAACTTGCTCAAGGTTATACAGCCAGTTATTTCTGGGTGTGGTGCTAAGTATCTGAGCCCAGATTCAATCCCCAGGTCATCCCTACTCTGGGGCCGGTGCTCTTACTCACTGAGCCACCTGGCCACCCCTAGATGCCATCTTTTCAAACAAAATCTCCTTGCCCAGTAGAGATATCATAGTCAAGAAGAGCACCTGCCTAGAATATAAATTTGTTTGTAAAATCTCAGCAAGCAGGACAATGGGAAAATTGGCAACAGCATTACCTCACAAAGACAGTGAAAAACAAAGGAAGGGAAAATAAGATTACAGAAAGTTAAGTGAAAAACTAAGTGAAGCTAGATCACCCTGAGAGCTTATGAGGGTGAAAGTAGAAGGAAGACAAGTAACAGACAAAATGTAAAAGCTTTGTCTAGGTTAGGGCTTCTTAAACTTTTTTCCACTCACAACTCCTTTAGCACTTCTTAAACTGTGGATTACAGCCCTGTATGAGGTCACTTACTCTAACCCACTATTGACTCCATCCATATGAAGGAGCTGTATTTGGACTGGAACATTAAGTTCCTTAATGTGTGACATGAGGAAATAGAGATGGCATTAAAGAAAACCAGGGTGGTAAAAATGAAGATGGGGTAGACTAAGTAATAAGAGAAAGGGTCCATAGGTAACACAAATTTGAGGGCATCGAGGGAAAATTTCTCAAGATATTTGAAAGAGGGAAGGATACCAAACAAATGGAGATTGTATTAATTCAGTCCAAAAAATGATTGATAAAACTTTAATGACTACCATATTGCTCCATAGGCCTTCTTTCCCACCTCTATGAATTTTTTATTAGAATAACCTACACATATATTAAGAGCATCCTTGATGAAGTTATAAGGAAGGATCAGCTAGATATTCATAGACAATATTCTGCAGTAGATTACATCTTTAGGGATATACACAATTGATTGAAAGAGACAGAAAATACATTATCCCATTGCATATTAACACAATTTAACTATGAAAATCATTTATTCAACTATAGAAACCATTTAGAAAGTCATTTTAATATTAACAGAAGTTAAAATTCTGTCTCAGTTCACTTTATTTTTAGTTTCTTGGTAATTTTCTCAAAATACCCATAGACCAAAAGAAATAACTGATAGTTCTGCTTATGGAACAACAACAATTAAGCAGTTAGGTTGAGAATGAAAATTGTCCTGCTGTGAGCCTGTGAATTCACTTGGTGCCCTGGGGTGTGACAACACACAACTTGGGAAGCAAGGTAGAATGGAGAGAGCACTAACCTCAAAGTTGGCAAGATGTGGATTCAAGTTCTGCTTCTAATATACAGTGTTCCTTGAACAAAATCTCTCTCACTACTCCAGGAAACTCAGACTATAAACTGAAGAACAGGTGCCAATCTGCATCAGTAGAGGGAGTTTCCACCCTGGAAGTTCCTTAAAATAACAGAATCATGGATCTGATTATTTAAAAAAAAACTAATTCCATAGGGCAATATTCCACTTTAGAGTCTCTCTTCTGATAAGGTGTCTCCTGTTCATATATAAAAGTAATACAATATTTCTTTAAAAATGCATCAACTTAGATAACTTTCTCTGATAACCCTATAGTTATTAATGTCAAACAGTATATAAATGTTTACCACTGTCATGGAAGACATTCAGCATGTAGTCATATCTAGAATTGTAGTCCTACCCCTGAATCCATCCCAGTGACTGGGCTTCCCTCCTTCCCCCTGATGTCTGCCAACCTGTTCTCATATCTTCCTCATGTTATTACTTACCTTTATGCATCTCTGTGGCATGCTGCTAAATATACTCTCTCTACTTGATAATGATTCAGCTATCACCTTTTGATATTGCTTACCCCTATATCCTTTCTGGATTTTCTTGAATTGATGGCTGTTAAGACCTAACTCCTGTGGCCTTTTGTTTGTCCTACTTTGGGGTATTGGTCATCTTTTTAGCACCCAGAGTATTAGATTCATATGGGCCTTGGGACTTGGTCACAGGGCATCAGAGTAAGAGCCCAATTATTGGACTCTGGGTACAAAGTTAGAGAGACAAACCACATAGACTAGTATGTCTGATGTGCTGAACAAAAGAGCTACTGTTCCAGAGTTACTTTTATTCATTCTGTCCTTGGATAGGTTTTATTCAACAAACCCATTCATCTACCTGTCCACTCATAATTCTACATCTGTTAGTCACCTATATGTTAGAAGACTATATTAGGAAGACATGAAGTTTAGCTAAGATGCATAGTGTCTCTCATAGCATAGTTTGCTATAGTAAAGAGATAAGAAAAACAGACAATTGGGATAGACAGGAATACACTCTAAGTTCAACAAATGTATGCAAAACAAAGTGCTACATGACACATACAGTGGGGGGAGGAGGCAGGATTGGAACCTTTAGGTAAGGGGTATATGGTCCCAGCTGTGAAGGTTAGCAGACTACAGGGGTAGGGATCCAAGTAGTTTGATGACTGCAGTGTCAGGCAAGAGATTATTGGGTTTCTTTGTGATTTCTGCAAGAGCAGTCATAAGCATCAGCTGAACATGACTGGTTACTCTGATTTGGGTTGGGAGGGGTATTAGCAAAATGAGAACGTGAGAGAAAGAAAGAAGAAAGGATTAGATCTAACGCCAAATTTTCAACACTTTTTGCTTGATTAGAAAAGATGTGATTTTCTTTTATGATGAGATATGCTGTCTTGCTTTTTCTCTTTTAAAATCTACACACAGTCTCTTTCTTCTATTTCTGTTTCTCTCCTCAGCAGCTAACACAGAGCAGACTAGAAAATAGTAGCACAATTAAACTTGACTGTTAGCAGCAATTTCACTCGACTAGGACTGAATAAAAAAAAATGTGGTGTTAGAGGCTGAAAGGCAGAAGCTCCCGGGTCTCTGCTGGTTATCAAACAAAAATCAGCATCAAGCACTTACTAAACTCCTACTATATGGCAGAAACTTGCTACGTTCTGGGAATTCAGAGACAAACATTAAACAGCATCTGCCCTCAAGAAACTTAGATTACATCAGGGGAAACAATGTGTAAGTACCATGATAAGTGCAACGTATATAAAATATAAAGGTAGGGTAATTTGGGGGAGTAAGGCACTAACAGCTGGTGGGATCAGGAAAGACCCCATGTATGTGATAATGCCTGGACTAAGCTTTGTAGAAAGCTATGGAGTCTGAAAGGCTTAGGTGCAGAGGGAGAACTTTCTAGAACAAGTCTAGACATATTTCACAAGGCCCAGAGGACAGAGGTGGAATATTATGTGTGAGAAACAGCCAAAAGGACAGTTTGGCTGGAATGTTGAGTGGGAAAGACAATAATATATCTAAGCCTGGAAAGATTGTTTGGAGACATACGGTAAAAGGACTTAAAAGGCCAAACAGAGGATTTTATTCATGACCCAACAGGTAAAAGGTAAAAAAAGCAAAAGGAGCTTATTGAGCAGATGAATACTATGGTGAAACCAATACTCCATTAATTGACCCAAAAAAAATACATCTTGCATATTCCTACCTCTGTGCCTTCTACCACCTTTACCCTATTCCCAATAAACACAGATCTAGGATGTCATGCCTTCTGTTGTCTACTTGTCCATATCGTCCTCATCCTTCAAAGCTAAACTTAAGTTCAACCATCTCCATAAAGCCTTCCATCATGACCACCCAAGCGCACAATGACTAATCATTCTTCTCAAGATTTTTTTCCGGTTGAACGATTATCTGTATCAAGCATGTAATCCCATAAATATTCTGTCATTTCACCATATGTATTAGTCTTATTTCTCTACTTGATCTTTAAACTCTTTGATAACAAGATCTGATGGAATTATTTTCATTTTCATATCCAAACAGTGGGGGAAACAGAGGAGGTATTCAAGTCTCAGTTATAATCCCCCTTTTCTCTAGAAGCCATTTCTGATTGCTTTTACTTCTATTACCTTTTCTTTGTTGATTATTTCCCACTTATCCTATATAGAATTTGTACACAGCTGTTTGCATGTTGTCTCCCCTAATAGTGGGTGAGCTCTTCAAAAGTAGTTTTTGTATTCTGAGTGCTTAGTACAGTGATTGGACCATAGGTTGCTTAATAATTGTTTATTGACTGACTGGTTGATGAAAAAGAAAATGGATAGCAAGCCAAAGAAATAGGCTGTAACTTTAGGTTTTGATGCTTTTCTTTCCTTGCCTCTCAAATCCAGGCTTATTTCTCCATATTTTAATTTTTAGCTTTTTTTTTCCATTCTTCCTCCTGAAACATCTTCCAACATATGTTTCTCTATCTCCCTCTATTGAAGTAATTGAATTAAGCATTGAGGCAAAGCATTGAAGTAATATATTAAAAAAAAGATTGGTTTAATTTAGAAAATCATCACAAGTTCCTCAGGATCTATCTGCCTTCTCATTTTCAGTACCAGATATTGGCACATAAGTTGTAAAAATTTTTATGTAGTCTTTTTAGAATTGCTCATCAATAACACTGCAAGGCAAGGTAACTATGTGTTCCATGAAATGATGCTTACTGTTATCTTTGGATTTGTGATAAAGCCAACTCTGCCAATTCCTTTATTTGTTTCTTCAGGGAAAATCTGTGAGTAATGAATCCCTTTGGGTGCCAGAATGGTAGAGTATTAGATGAACTAGATTCAGAATCCAAGGAACACAGTTCAAGACTGCTGCTTTTTATTTTTTAATAACTAATTAATTTATTTTTAAATTTTCAACCTTCACTTCCATAAGATTTTTAGTTTTAAATTTTCTTCCCTTTTCTCTCTTCCCCCTACCCTAAAATGGCATGCAATCTGATATAGGCTCTACATATAAATACATATTAAACATATTTTCATATTAGTCCTGATGTAAATAAGAATTAGAACCAATGAAAGGAATCATGAGAAAGAAGAAACAAAACCAAATAGCAAAAGAAAAAGAGAGCAAAATGACAGTTCCATCTACATTCAGACTCCAAAGTCCTTTCTCTGAATGTGGATAACATTTTCCATCATACTCCCTTTGGAGCTATCTTAGATCCTTGCATTGCTGAGAAGAGCTAAGTCTATCAAAGTTAAGTCATTGCAGAATGTGGCTGTTACTATGCACAATGTTCTCCTGGTTTTGCACCCTTCACTCAGCATCAATTCATGTAAGTCTTTTCAGGTTTTTCTGAAGTCTGATGCTCATCATTTCTTATAGCACAATAGTATTCCATTACATTCATATACCAGAACTTGTTCAGCCACTCACCAATTGATGGGGATTCAAATTCAATTGATTCCCCTCAATTTACAGTTCTTTGCCACCACAAAAATAACTGCTATCAATAGTTTTGTACATGTGGGACATTTCCCATTTGGATGATCTCTTTGGAATACACCCTGAGAAGTGGTATTGCAGAGTCAAAGGGTCTGCACATTTTTATAGCCCCTTGGACATAGTTGCAAATTGCTCTCCAGAATGGTTGGATCAGTTCAGAGTTCCACCAACAAAGTATTAATGTTTCAATTTTCCCACATCTTCTCTAACATTCATCATTTTCCTGTTTTGTCATGTTAACTAATCTGATAGGTAGGATGTGGTACCTCAGAGTCATTTTGATTTGCATTTCTCTAATCAATACTGATTTAGAGCATTTTTTTCACATGGCTATAGAGCTTTAATTCCTTCTTCTGAAAACTACCTGTTCATATCCTTTGACTATTTACCAATAAGATAATGACTTGTATTCTTAAAATTTTGACTCAATTTTCTATATATTTTAGAAATGAGAATTTTTCAGAGACAAAGGTTGTAAAAATTGTGTACCAGCTTTATGCTTTTGTTTTAATCTTGGTTGCATTAGCTTTGTACAAAACCTTTTCAATTTAATGTAATCAAAATCATCTATTTTGCATTTTATAATGTTCTCTGTCTCCTGTAACTTTGATGATTGCTGCTTTATAATACAATTTCCAATCTGGTACAGGTAGGACACCTTCCCTTTCATTTATTTTCATTGATTCCCTTGACATTCTGGATCTTTTATTCTTCCAGATGAATATTTTTATTATTTTTTCCAGCTCTATAAAATAATTTTTGGTAGTTTGACATGGCACTAAATAAATTAATTAATTTAGGTAGAATTGTCATTTTTACTATATTAGCTCGGCCTACCCATGAGCAATTGATGTTTTTCTTTTCCAATTATTAAGATTTGACTTTGTGTGAAAAGTGTTTTATAATTGTGTTCATATAGTTCTTGGGTTTACTTTGACAGGTAGACTCCCAAATATTTTATAATGTCTACCATAACTTTAAATAAAATCTTTCTTTGTATCGCTTACTGTTGGGCTTTGTTAGCAATATACAAAACTGCTGATGATTTATGTGGATTTATTTTAGATTCTGTAACTTTGGTAAAGTTGTTTATTATTTCAAGTATCTTTTTACTTGATTTTCTAAGTATGCCATCATATCATCTATAAAAGTGATAGCTCTGTTTCTTCTTTGCCTATTCTAATTCCTTCAATTCATTTTTCTTCTATTATGGCTAAAGCTAGCATTTCTAATATAATATTGAATAACAGTGGCAATAGTGGTTTCAACCTGATCTTAATGGAAATGCTTCTAACTTATCCTCATTACATATAATGCTTGTTGATGATTTTAGAAAAATACTACTTATCATTTTAAGGAAAACTCCATTGATTCCTATGCTCTTTAGTGTTTTTAATAGGAATAGGTGTTGTATTTTATCAAATGCTTTTTTTCTGAATCTATTAAGATAATCATATGATTTCTGTTAGTTTTGCTGGTGACATGGTCAATTATTGAACCAGCCCTGCATTCCTGGTATAAATCATACCTGGTAATAATGTATTATTCTCATGATAAGTTGCTGTAATTTCTTTGCTAAAATTTTATCAAAAAATGTTTGCATCTATATTCATTAGGGAAATTGGTCTACAATTTTGTTTTGCTGTTTTAGATCTTCCTGGCTTAGTTATCAGCACCATATTTGTATCATAAAAAGAATTCTTCACCTATTTTACTAAATATTTTATATAGTATTGAAATTAATTGTTCTTTGAATGTTTGAAAGAATTCAGTTGTAAATCGATCTATCCATGGAGAATTTTTCTTAGGGAGTTCCTTGATGACTTGTTCAATTTATTTTTTTTCCAAAATGGGACTATTTATTTTATTTCCTCTTCCATTAACCTGGGCAATTTATATTTTTGTAAATATTCATCCATTTCACTTAGATTGTCAAATTTATTGGTATACAATTTGAGCCAAATCACTCCTAATTATTGTTTTTATTTCCTCTTCATTGGTGGTGAATTCATAATTTTAATTTTTGATGCTGGTAATTTGTTTTTCTTCCTTTTTTAATAAAATTAACTAATGGCTTATCTATTTTTTAATAAAACCAGCTCTCAATTTTACTTATTATTTCAATAATTTTCCTAATTTCAATTTTATTCATCTTTCCTTTAGTTTTCAGAATTTCTAATTTGGCATTTAATTATACATTTTTTATTTTTTTCTTTCTCTAACTTTTTTAGCTACATACCCAATTCATTAATCACCTCTTTTTTATTTTTTCATTCAAGTATTTAGAAATATAAAATTTCCCCTAAGAACTCTTTCACTGTATCCCATAAGTTTTTGTATGTTGTCTCATTCTTGTCATTCTCTTGGATGAAGTTATTAATTGTTTATATGATTTGTTGTTTGACCTACTCATTCTTTAGGATTAAATTATTAAACTTCCAATTATTTTTTAGTCTATCTTTCTATGACCCTTTATTTCGTGTATTTTTTATTGTATCACAATCTGAAAAGGATTCATTTATTCTTTCGGTCTTTCTGCATGTGCCTCCTTTTCCATTTGGTCAATTCTGCTTTTTAAGAAGTCATTTTCTTTAGTATAGCTTTAACTGCCACCACCACCATCACCCCCCCAATTTAGTCAGCTGTATTTTTTAAGGACTTGTTTTCTTCAGTGTACTTTTTCCCCTCCATTTGGCCAATAATGTTTTTTAAGGGCTTGTTTTCTACAGTCAATTTTTGTCCTTCCTTTTCCAAACTATTGAGTTTTTCTACATACCCCTCATTTCTTTTCCCAATTTTTCTTCTAGCTATCTTATTTGCCTTTCAAAATCCTTCTTGAGCTCTTTCAAGAAGGCTTTTGGGTTCAAGACCAGTTCATATTCACCTTTGAGGTTTTGGATGTGGGTATATTGACAAAGTTGTCCTTTTCTAAATTTGTGCCTTGACCTTCTCTGTCCCAATAAAAAGAATCTATGGCCGATGTCCATTTTCTTTTCCCATGGTATTTGTCTGTTTCCTGACTTAAAGTTCAGCTCTCCTGCTGGAGCACAGGGGACACTGACCCAAGCTTCTTATGTTGGAAACCCAGGGCCTGATCACTGGCTTTGTGTGCTGGGGCCTCAGGTGCTGGTATATGGAAACTGTAGTGGCCTGACAACTTACCTGGTGCTGAGTTGGGGTCAGTAACCTTGAAGCTTGGCAGGGGTGGGGAGTCTGGCCCCTGGAGGGTGCTTGCTTACCCAGACTTTTTTAAAGCACTGGAAGGTTTTGCTGCTGGAGGATGCCTGTCACCCTGAATCTGTGACTCCTAGAGTCGTATTTCCTGGAGTTGTACTGAAGCACTGGGAGGTTTGGATGCTGGAGGATGCCTATCCACCAGCACACATGGTGGTTTTCCAAACTGGTGTCTCTTGGTTTCCCGCCTGTGCAGAGGCACTCAGGAGGCCCTGGTGTTGGTGCTTGCCTGTCCCACCACTGTAGGGCTCTGGATCTCCCCCTGGTTTGCTGAGGTGGGGCTTGCTGCTGCTCTGCTTTTACCTTCCTAGTGCTCAGCATTGCTTCCCAAAAATGTATTTGCTGGAATCTAACTAAGGATAAAATTGTTGGTCCATCCTTTGTCCTGTCACCAACTTATGATACAGGACATAAAAAAATCCCAAAATTCTACAACATGGAGCTATACCCTGTATCAATTTAGCCCAGATTTGCATTTAACAAATGTTAAAATTATCCAACAAAGATGTGACCCACTCTCACTCATTGCTTTGCAGACTGGGTCCTGTTTCCACCATTCTATTATCACTGTCTTTTCAAACCTCACCAACAGTCTCTTAACTGCTAAATCTAGTGACCTTTGCTCATTCTCCTTGTTATTTTCTGCAGCATTTGAAACAGTTGGTAACCCTCTCTTTCTTATATTCTGTTTTTTTCCTTTAATTTTTGGTTTTTCTAACATAAGCTACTTCATTTCCCCAATCACATAATTCAAAATCCTTCTACATCAACAGACATTCTTACCCCTTTTAACCAGTCATGGAGGAAGAAATGACCCCTCTCCTTATCAAGACAAGACTTCCTGCTTCTTCTCTTGCTACTAACCCTCTGCAACTTCTCCAGAAGCTTGACCCTTCAATGATTTACTCTTTATTTTTCAAATTCTCTCTGTCCAGTAATTCTTTCTCAAATCCTGTCAACATGCTCAGGCATGCACTATCCTCTTCATTAAAAAGGCCTTTATTGAAACCTTTTGTCCAGCTGCTGCCCTGTATCTTTTCTCCTTTTCATGGCCAGGTTCCTAGAAAGTGTTCTCCATGTGCATTTTGTGCAATTATTTACTATCCATTGATTTCCTTTATGTGCCACTATAAGTCAGCTGCCTCTCCCTCCACTGTTGTGGGGCTCTGTCTCCCATTAGTGAGTTCTTCCCAGAACCTCCATTTTGCTGAAGGGCCCAGCTTAGCCATCCTTCATTCTTCAAACTTCACAATGCTCCCACAAAGCTACCTTTCTTTCTCCCTTGCTTTTCCATTCTCTTTTATGTCTTACCTTTTTAGAATGTAAGCTACTTGAGAGAAGGGACTGTCTTTCTTTTTGCTTTTATTTGTATCCATATTGCTTAGCACAGTGTCTTGTACATGGTAAACGCTTAACAAATGTTTCTTAACTTGACTTCCAACTCCATCACTTGTTCACTCTGAAGCTGTTAATACTCTCTGAACTGCTGTCTCTACAACATCTTTAGCATCTATCTCCTACATTTTATTCAACTGATTAGGGATGTGCTTGAGCCAGATTGAATTATTAGACTGTAAAATTTTCAGATTGGATATCTTTATTGGACACCTTAGATATCAGCAAATATTACAAAGGAAGGTCTGAACTGTTGTTTGGTTGATTGTCTAGACAAGAAAGTGTTAAAATGCAAAGTATATACTGCCTTCATTTTTCTCCCAGACAGTTAGTAAACATTTACCCATCTCACCCCTAGTTCAGGTACTCATTATGTCCAGCCTTGACTTTAGAATTAGCTACCTAATTGATTATCCTGCTTTCTGTCACTTTTCTTTTCCACCCATCTTCCATACAACTATGAAAAATAAACTTCTGAAAGCCCAAGTCTGGCCATGTCACTTGTCTGTTCAAAGTTTTCTTTGGCCCCTATTGCTTCTAATCAAATACAAAGTCCTTAGTCATTCAAGACTATACACAATTTGTCTTCAATCTATCGTTCCAATCTTATTTCACATTATTCCTTTTTATGCATTCAGTATTCCAATCAAACCATACTTAATCTTGCTTGAGTTTGACATTCCAACTCCTATCTCAGTGCATTCATAAAAAGAGTCACATCCCCATTCCTCATTCCTAAATGCCCTCTCTCCCTTCTCATCTCTTGCTTTCAGCATCCTTCTTTCAAGACAGTTTAGCTTCTATCTACACTGTGAAGCCTTTTCTAGGCTTCCCAGTCACTAATACTCTCTCCTCCCTCAAATTAATTTGTATTGACTTATTTCTGTATGCATTGCTTCCTTCCAGTAGAAGTGAAGCTCCTTGAGGTCAGACACTGCTTAATTTCTGAAATTTGTATCCATAAATCATCAGGACCAATCACAGTGTCCTTTACATCAATGGTGTCAAACTCAAATCCCTACAGGCTGCTTTCTGGCTTTAGAAAAACATAAATAACATTATCTACATTGCACTGAATTTCTATTTACTTTTCTAAACATTTCCTAATCCTATTTGAATCTTATTCCAGTAGCACTCCTTTTAATACCTCCTCAAGTTGCACATAGTTTATGCTTAAAAATTCTTGTTGCATTTAACGATTATATTCTGACAATCAATTCAATTTAGTCAAAATTTGTCAAGCACTTTCGCCTGTGCCAAGTGCTGGGAATGTAAAACTACACAAAAGACAGTCCCTATTTTCAAGGAACTTATAATCCAATTGGGGGGGGGGGACAAATACATACAAAGAAAGTTATACATAGGACAAATAGTAAACAAATACCAGAGGGAAGACACTGGAATTAAGAGGGATTGGGGAAGGCATCTGGTAAGAGATATTTGTTGGTACTCAAAGGAAGTCAGGGAAGTCAATAGTTAGAGAGGAGGAGGGAGAGAATTCCAGGCATGTGGGACAGCCAGAGAAAATGTCCAAATCTAAAAGATGGAATATCTTGTTCCTCGAACAGCTAGGAGGCCAGTATCATCGGAAAGAAGAGTAAGTACTGGAGAGTAAAATGTAAGAAGACTGGAAAGCTGGGAGGGAGTTAGATTACAAAGGACTTTGAATGCCAAACAAAGCATTTTATATTTGTTCCTACAGACTATAGTAAGTCACTGAAGCTTATTGAGTGGGGGTAGGAGCTAACATGATCAAACTTGCATTTTAGGAAAATCACCTTAATGGATGAATGGTGAATAGACTGGGAAGATATTTAAGGTAAGAAGATCCATCAGCAGACCACTGCAGTGATCAAAGCATGAGGTGACCAGGGCCTGTACTAAATCAGTGACTGTATCAGAGTGGAAAAAGGAGGAATATTTGAGAGATGTTGCAAAGGAGAAATCAACAGACCCAAGCAACATCTTAGATATAAGGTAAGGAAGTGAGAGATAATCATAAATCCAGAATTACTCATTGATCACAAACCCAATGGACTGGGAGGATGATGTTGCCCTCTTCAGTAATAAGGAAGATAATTTGGGGTATGGTTTAGGGTGAAATAAAATGAGTTATGTTTTTGATATATTGACTTTAAGATGTCTGTTGCGCATATAATTCAGGACTTATGAAAGGCAGTTGGAGATGCAATACTGGAGGTCAGCAGAGAGTTTGGGGCAGGATAGGTAGATTTGAGAATCATCAGCATAAAGATGGTAATTAAATTGATGGGAGCTAATGAGATCAGTAAGTGAAGTAATATAGAGGGAGAAGAGAAGAGGATCCAGGATAGAAGCCTGAGGGACACAGATGGTTAGAGGGTGTAATCTGCATAGATTTCCCTTCTAAATGAAGACTATACAGTCATCTGAGTAAAAGCTTCTTCCTTAGCACAAACCTTGGCAGAATCTTCCTAACATGGGATATTTACTTATAATGAAGTCAGGGCATCTTAAACATTTTCCACTCTCTACTCACAACCCCTTTCGGCATTTCAGCAATGTTAGTTGGAGTTGTGTCACCTGAGGTCATGCACAGTGCAAAGTGCTCATGCTTTGTGTTCAGAACCAAGACTGCAGTGAAGTTGTACACTGCAACATGGGCAAGCACTGCTAGAAACACATTAGATTCATTACCCATTTTATTTTAAATTAATTTTTGGTTCTTTTGCATTCAGAAATCTTTTACTGTTGCCAAATTTTTCCTCGACCCCATATGGGGTTGTGATTCACAGTTTAAGAAAGTCTGCTAAAGAGTCAACTCAGAGTTAATCGCTACTTCATTTCCTGGTTTTTCTCTTTTTCTCCCTCTGTGCCAAAAGTAGCCCTAGTCAGTGGTGAAATATTAAGTTGCCTATATATTACTTCCTAAAATCCCCATTTTTAAGATTCCTTCTAGTTGAGACATTGAAGGTCTTTGTTAAATTGTAAATGTGACCTTAAAGAATATTTGATCTACTTTTTTTATTCTACTTAAAAAAAAACAACTATGATTCCATGGGTATAGAGTCTCCTAAAAAGAAACTCCCTCTGCCAATGCAGATGGGCACTTGTTCTGTGATTTTTTTTTAATCTTAGAGTTGTCCGAACTCCAAAAGGCTCAGGATGGAAAATGCAATCCACATTCAGGGAAAGAATTACAAAGTCTGAATGCAGATCAAAGCATACTATTTGCTCTCTCTCTTTTTTGTTTTGTTTTGTTTCATCTTTGGCATGGTTCGCTCCTTTGGTTCTAATTCTTCTTTAGAATGTAATGTGAAAATATGTTTAATATGAATGTATATGTAGAGCCTATATCAGATTGCATGCTGTATTGAGGAGGGAGAGGGAAAGAAGGGGAAAATTTTGGAACTCAAAAACTTGTAGAACTGAATGTTATAAACTAAAAATGAATAAATAAATTTTTAAAACTCTTTTAAAAAGTAGTCTGAGGGTACTGAAAGATTCAGTGATTTATCTGGGATCAGTCTGCGTCTGAGGCAAAATTTGAACCCATAGTTTCCTAATTCTGAGGCAGTTCTCTAATAAGTCTCTAATAAATCTCACTTTTTCTTCTATCATATTAATTATAATACTTAAAGAACTTTATGTGCAAAAAAGCCTCAGAGATCAGTCTGTCCAAACTGTTCATCATATAGAGGGACTGAGAGGTTAAGTGAATTGCTACAAGGGCTCTGCTCTTCCTGCCTTTTGGGTCAGTGTTTCCTCCTCAAATGCCACATTCAAGACCAGGATCTTGATTCTTGCTCTCAGGTGCTGAGAATCCAGGTTTTTAATTATAGAAAAGTCTGCTCCCTATGTCACATCAGCATTTCTTTCATAATAAGTGAGGTTGTACATGTCACATAAAAGCTCAAAGCTTCATGTGGTTGGCCGCACATAAAAGCTAGAGGTTTCAAACTTTGCCTAGGACACATAACTACCTTGTCAGGCCTCTGATCATGAGAGTGGCATCTGTGGTGAGCATCTATGAATACACAAATTCCTCTAGCAGAAAAAGAATAAAAGGAATGAGTGGCCTAGCTGTTTAGAGGAAGGAAACAGAATAATTAGAAGGGAGGTTTGAGAGAAGAAGTCATAGGAGAGGGATTTGGAGTAACTGCAAAGGATAAAGTCATGGCCTAGCAAAGAGTCTCTGGATTATCTCTGCATAATACCAGACCTCAGGAAATAAGATTTCAGACTTCTGGAGTCTTGCAAAATAAGCACTCGCTGAACTTAACCTTCCTTGCCTGACATCTGTTCCCCTAAGCTTTTTTGGTTTGGTCTGTGTTGCTTAGCACCATGATAGGTACAGAGAAGGAGAGCTCAGTGGGAACTCTCATTCTACGACTCTCGTTCTAATTCTCTGCTCCCCTTAATGAGTGAGAAAGCTGAGGCTTAATAAATATTTGAATGAATAAATGAATAGCACCAAAACATAGTCAATTCTCAGCTGCCAGTGCTGAAGCAGGGAAGTTTCCACTGTCTGCAAAACACTGGACTGGGCCCTGTGGGGGATATAGAGGAAGAAGAGGAACATTTATTTTTTTTTTTAGGGAGCTAACCTAGAGAATAAACCACACAATTACATTTTTGTGAGACAGGGCAGTCACAATGCCCTTTTTATCATGATTCCTTACAGCTGGATGGGGTTTTGCACTTTGTTTTAGTGTTTTCTTGATAGTGCTTTTATATAAGTATCTCACCTTTCCAGCTAGACCATAAGTTCTAGAAGGTTCAGAATTGTATTTCATGTTTCTCATGTATCTCTCATAATGCCTAATAATAGTGTTTACAAAACTAGTTGAAAAGACTCTTTGTATAGACGGTAGGGCTATAGAACCAAAGTTTAATAAAAATACTCTTTCATAAGTCGAGAGGCATTCTGGTCCAGATGTATTAAAGTGCTCTAAAACTCTTTTCACCTGAAACACCAGGATAATCTTTTCATACTCCAGCTGCATTAGAGCTGGTCCCCTTAAGAACCAACTGCTAGGGCAGAGATGAATGGTAGGGTACAACGAAGCAGAGCTAAGGGACAGCAGTAAGAGGGATCATTGCACATGTGGGTAAGGGCTTCATCAGAAGAGAAAAACATTAACAGAAAACAGCCACTGAGGAGAGCAGCTAGACAAGTGTACCTGCTTACATTGTATTTATATCTGTGATGACTGCTTATAAGGTGGCTATAAATGCCACTAAGTAGGTGACAAAAACAATGACATTGACAATGACAAAGGGTTTACCCTGACTTTGTATTAGTTCTCCACCGACTCATCTACCTGAGTAAATGGAAGATGCAAACTTTAAAAATAAATCAACAAAATGGATAACACTGAACCCCAGAACTAGTTTATATTCTCTGTTGATATGACATAAATTTGGGAAGTATGATAGAGTTACCATAAACTAGCGTAAGGTCTCTAACCATAGGGGCTAAGCCCTTTATCAAAAACTCATACACACACACACACACACACACACACACACACACACACACACACACACTCAGTGAGGCCTAAGGGCAAGAAATAGCAGGGTTAATTTCATTCTTTATTCCTAAGATCTTAGTGCCTAGGAATGAGAATCACTTGCTTTGGAACTGAGAGACCCAAAGCATACACTCTGTATCAATTTTCTACAGTCCTTTAACCTCCCCACCCTCCCTGTTCTACCTTATTGTCCCTACTGTGAGAGATTTGTTTCATTTCTTAAAGATCCAAGTAAATGAACATAACAGTATCCAGTATAATATATACTCAACATATATTCAGTATAAGCTGAACTTCAGGGATTCCAGCAGCAGGCAGTGGAACTGGCATGTCTAGGAAAGATTATGACCTCAGTATTAGTAAGAATGCTCCAAAAATATCATCATCACCGTGGCATCAAAAGGATGACAAGCATTTCTAATTTGTATGAATGTGCCTTGACCAAAACTCCATGCTAGTGCCCAGATGACATATTTCCTACATGTGTGTTTCTTCATTTTGTTCATGTTTTTTTTTTCAATTGACAATCAGAATTTATCAATTCTCTCTCTGTAGGTGTATATCAGCTTTCAACATTGGTCCCTCCAAATTGTTATGAATCATTTTATTGATCAGAGTAGCTAAGTCTTTCACAGTTGATCATCATTACAATATTACTGTTACTATGTATGGTGTACTCCTGGCTCTAATAACTTTGCTTTTCATCAATTCATGTAGGTCTTGTCATTTTTTCCCCCTGTAACTGCCACCCTTGTCATTTCTCATACCACAATTGTATTCCATCAAAACCATATACCACAACTTGTTCAGTCATTCCCAGATTCATGGGTGCCCCCTCAATTTCTAATTCTTTGCCACAAAGAAAAGAACTGCTATGAATGTTTTGGTAGATGTAGGTCCTTTTCCTTTTTCTTTGATCTCTTTGAAATAAGGACCTAGTGGTGTTATTGCTGGTTCAAAGGCATATGCATTTTTATAACCCGTTGGGCATAGTTCCAAATTACTCTCCTGAATGGTTGGAACAGTTCACATTTCCACCAAGTGTTCATTAGTGTAGTTATTTTCCCACATCCCTGAAGTATTTGTCATTTCTGATAGGTGTGAGGTAGTACCTCAGAGTTATTTTAATTTGCATCTCTATGATCAATAGTGATTTGGAGAATTCTTTTTAAATGACTATGGATAGTTTTTATTTCTTTGGAAAATTTTTTTGTTTATATCCCTTGACCATTTGTCAATTGGGAAATGGCTCATTTTCTAAATTGACTAATCTCCCTGTATATTTGCAAAATTAGACCTTTATAAAAAAACTTGCTGTAAACTTTTTTATATGATTTTACTATCTATGGTACCTTTTAACAAAATGTATGTTCCCTGATTATCTCTTTTAATTGTCAGTTTTTGCTTTTGATTTGTCCAAGATCATGATTGCTACCACTTCTTCACTTTAATTGAATCATAATAGATTTTTCTCCAGCCCCCTATTTTAATTCTAGTTCTGTACCCCACCCCTTATGATTCAATGACCCTTAAGGCTTAAGGCAATCAACTTAAGAACTGTTTCTACAGGATGCAAGAATAACATATCTTAACTCTGGGTGTGTTTGCATTACTGTTTAAGCCTGTCTCTTATAAATAAAATATTGTTGAATTCTGGTTTCTAATCCACTCTACTTTTTGCTTTCATTTTATAGGTGAGTTCATTTCATTCACATTCACAGGTAACATTGCTCTATATTTGGAGATGTGAGTAAATAGAAACATTAATCCATCTTTGGTGGAGTTGTGAACTGATCCAATCATTCTGGAAAGCAATTAGGAACTATGCCCAAAGGGCTCTAAAACTATGCATAACCTTTGACCCAAAAATACCACTGCTAGGTCTGTATCCAAAAGAGATCATATATAATGGAATACTACTGTGCTCTAAGAAATGAGGAGCAGATGGATTTCATAATAACCTGGAGAGACTTATATAAACTGATGCTGAGTGAAAGGAGCAGAACCAGGAGAACATTGTTGACAATTACAGACACATCTTATCTGTGATAACTTAACTTTGATAGACTGGGTTTGTCTCAGCAAGGCAAGGTTATAAGATAATTCCAAAGGACTCATGATGGAAAAGGCTAATCACATCCAGAAAAAAGAATTAAGGAGACTGAATGTAGATTGAAGCAAACTATTTGCTCTCTCTCTCTTTTCCTTCTTTCTCATTGTTCATTCCATTGGTTATAATCCTTCTTTACAACTTGACTAATGTTTAATGTGATGGTATTTGCAGAACCTGTATCGGATTGCATGTTGCCAGGGGTGGGGAGGAGAGGGAAGGGGAGAAAATTTGGAACTCCAAAGCTTGTGGAAGTGAATGTTGTAAACTAAAAGTAAATAAATAAATAAATTTAAATTTTAAAAAAGAAATAGATCACAAAAAATGGAAAGGACCCACAATACAAAAATAATTATAGCAGCTCTTTTGAGGTGATAAAAGAATTGGAAATTGAGGGGATAACAATCAATTAGGCAGTGGATGAACAAGTTGTGGTATACGTATGTAATAGAATACTCTTGTGCTATAAGAAACAAGCAGCAGGCAGATTTCAGAAAAACTTGGAAAGACTTACATGAACTGATGCTGAGTGAAGTGAGCAGACCAAGGGCGACATTGTACACAATAACATCAACATTGTGCAATGGCTAGCTTTGATAGACTTACCTCTTCTCAGCAATACAATGACCTAAGACAATTCCAAAAGACTCATGATGATAAGTGCTATAAAGTCTGAAGGCAGATCAAAGCATGCTCTTGCCTCTCTTTCCCTTTTTCATTATTTTTTCCCTTTTGTTCTGATTGTACTTTAACAATGACTAACGTAGAAATATGTTTAATAAGATTGCACATCTATACACTATATCAGATTGCTTGCCATCTTGGGGAGGGAGGAGAGGAAGGAAGTACAGAGAAAAAATTGAAACTCGAAATCTTGTAAAAGTGAAAATTGAAAGCAATCTTTACATGTAATTGGAAAAAAATAAAATACTATTAAGTGGGGAAAAAAGAGTACCATGTAGTTTCCTCCTCTATTTTATTTTCTTCTGCTCCCCTTTGACTCTCTCTCTTTGTCTGTCTTCCCTCCCCTTCCTCTGTACTTTCCTCTCTCTCCCTCCCCCAACCATATCCCTCCTCAAGAGTCTATTTTACTTCTGACCACTATCACTCTTGATCAGCCCCTCTCCTTTCTCTTATCACCTGCCCTCCTACTTCTCTGTTCAATAAGTTGGATTTCTATATCCAGCTGAGTGTGTGAATGTGTGTGTATTAAAATATTTGGAGATGCCCCGTTTTCCAGAGCTAAGGCCCACAAAGCAGGTTATACCCTGAATTTGGCACCACAACAATCCTTTGTGATCTGGGTGATCTCATCCTCTGACAAAGTGTATTGCTTTGACTAGCACCAAGTATTCATTGAGGTGTATGATTTTCATATTTATCAATAATTATTGAGATTTGTTGGAGCTCCTCCTATTTCCCAGGGACCTGAGAGCCAATGTGCTGCAGACTAAAGCCATCCATCACATCTTTTGACATGCTCACAATCCCTGTTTCTTGTACCAGCCAAGTGAAACAAATCAAGTACTGTACTCAGCATGTTAATTCTGGAAGACTTAAGACAATCAACTTATGAACTACTGCAACAGAATCCAGGAACACCAGTATTGTTCAGGCATGAGCATGCTGTGAACTGCTAAGAATGATTGTGTCATGGTCCAGCTCACTTGTTTGTTTTTTTTAATGTATATAAGACCTGATTTTGCCCCAGGATGTTAAACACACCTTCATTGGACAAGGTGGGGGAGCTTCTGTTTGCAAGCAGTTTCCTCACTCTGAAATCAATTAAACCTCTGTTTAAACCCTAACACACCTGCCTCTGGATTGCTCTATTTGGCTCTGGCCATTTCCAGGTTAGAGGATGATTCTGGTCCAGTTCATACATATATGCATACATACATACATATGTTGTATTCCCTCTGTAAATCAATTTCCAGGATAGTGAGGTTCAAATGTTCTCTACCACCCTCCCTTTTTCCCTCAACTATAAAAGCTCTTCCTTGTGCACCTCCTTTTTATGTGATGATGTTTTGTCATTCTTCCTCTCCCCTCTTCTCCCACTGTATCCCTCATTCTCATGCCTTCGTTTTTTTTTTTTGAAAATACTTCAGCATAATCAATTCATGTCCCTGCCCTCTGTTTATGTAGTTGTTATGAAGGGAATGCAGAAAGAATTTGGCTAGGCTGCTGCCTCTGCTCTGCCATATTGGCCCCATCCTCCACTTGTGTTCTTTATTTCTAGTCTTTCCGTTGATGCTATGTGTATTTATGTGAGAATGGTCCTCAATTTTATGAAGAAAACTTTTTGATGCTGCTTTTCTTACTCTTATGTGCCATTAAATACCTTTACTTTGGATAATTGTGTACTCTGACTGTTAAAAGTAAAAACACAGAGTTGGAGTGTCATTATAAGGTATAGTGTGTAGCATGTCAGTCCATATGGTATATTAAATATGGAATAGCTGTATGCTTGAGAACTTGCCCTCTGAGTTGAGGGATGGCCCTGAGCTCTATATGTGGACAGATAAAGGAGCTGAAGCAAGATTCCAACTGAGGAAGGAGAATCCAATCCTTCTTCCTTTCTAAGAAGCTGAAGGTTCCAAGAGAGGAAGGAGAATCTCAGCCTTCTTCCTTTCTAAGAAGCTGAAGGTCCCAACAGAGGAAGGAGAATCTCAGCCTTCTTCCTTTCTAAGGCTCTGCAAAAAGCAATAGCCTTAAGTCATGAAAGCTCCACAAGTCTTTAGGGGGTGATGATACTGTTCTTGATGCTCTTTAGGTTTGAATTCTTTCCTATGCCCTTTAATTCATGAATAAATTACTATTCATTTTGAGTCTTCTAATACCAAGTTTTTCTAAAGAGAACTGGGGACTGTACTTAGGAGAGTTCCAGATGTTATTTCTAGATTCAACTTGGTTGGGACCACAAGTCAAAGAGTAGAAAGATCTCTAAAACTATGCCCAGACTATTTAAATCAGGAAGAAAACTCTGAGATAATTATAACTTGTCTCTTTTGCCTCTTGACCTCAATAATAAACTCCTTGAAGGTAGCTGGGACAATATATTTAATATTTCTCCTTCTTCCTTTTCCAGTAGCACAGAACCTTGCCAATAGAAAGCACTTTAATGATTGATTGATCCCCTAAACACTGTTGGTTGGAGAAAGATGTATACTTTGTAATGATGGAATTACTGGGAAGAATTCTGATGAATTGGAGCCATTGTATCCTCAAGAATGCTAAATCCATTGAGAAAGTAGACCTTGAAATAATCAGGATTTAGGGATAGAATCACATTACCTGATTTATGGGACAGCTAGGTGGTCCCATAAATAGAGTTCAGGACCTAGAGTCAGGAAAAGCTGGTCTCAAATCCAACCTCATACACTTACTAGCTGTGTGACCCTGGGCAAGTAACTTAACCCTGTTTGCCTCAGTTTTCCCATCTATAAAATGAGCTGGAGAATGCAATGGCAAACCCTTCCAGTATCTTTGCCAAGAAAACCCCAAATGGGGTCACAAAGAGTCAGCTATGACTAAAAAACAACAACAAAAGCAGCTTTGTGGTTTGCTTTGTTTTGAAAACCTTAGCAGAGCTGTCACCTACTCTGTTTAGTGAAAGTAAGTACTCTGTCAATAAGTATAGAATCTTTGCTGCCACTCATCCAAAAGAAGACTCTTAGCTCAGTAGAATTTGGGAGAGAATTTCTTCTAACTCTCCCAAAATTACCTTTCTGACTTAGGAAAAGTGTGAACCAAAAAGACTTGCCTAGAGAGAAACCAATTTCCACTCTAGGTATGTGTTCTGCCTATTCTGAGATGTCCATGCATCTGAGAAATGGAGCAGGTAAGAATGGGAAGCCTATAAAGGCTAGTTCACTTATTAAATAGGAAGTATTATATAATCACTTCTGCCTCAAATATTTTATGCTATCCCTCAAAGCTCACATGAATATATGTCATACAGTCTTCCTGGACTTCCCTGAATAACTTAAATCCAGTGACAATGTTTGCTCTCCTTACATTCACCTAAAACTTTTTATACTGTGCTAAGAATATAAAGGAAAAATCAGTGAAATATTATCTATTCCCAACAAGTCAATATTCTACTTGGGTGGGGTGGGGGAGGGGAGAACAAGTATACTGTTGAGTCAATAGGACGTAATTTCAGGGCAAAGGAAACAGAAACCAGTAGGGTTGGGAAAGGTCTCAAGTTGGTGGAGGTGCTTAGGTTTAACCATGAGGGAAACTTGGGATGCTAACAAGCAAAGTTGAGATGGGAGCACATTTCAAAATTTCAAAATTATACAATGATGTTAAAGAGAGAGATGAAAAGTTGTTAAAGAATATCAGGTAAACCAGTTTGGTGAGCACATTGAATGCATGTGAAATCAGACTAGAAAGATGAATTTTGAAGGACTTCAGTGGCAAAAAATGGAGTTTTGGATTTCTCCTTGAAGCAAGAGGGAACCACTGAAGCTTCTTGAGTGGAAGAGTGATGTGGTCAGAGTTTTGCTTTAGGGATGCAAATTTGGAAGCTGTGTGGAAAATAGATTAGAAAAGAAGAAGATTAGAAACCAGGAAATAAATTAGGAGATTATAGTAATGGTAAAAGTACAATGTTGAGGGACTGAAATATGGAAATTAAAATATCAGTTGGGGATAAGGAGACTGATATAAGCAGTGCTTTACAGGTAGAGTTAAAATGATATGACAAGTGATGGAAAATTGAGTGAGGAAAATATAGAATTAATAAAATAATCACTGAATGAATGAAAAATCATTTAGTAAGTGCTTACTACGTGTCAGACACTATGTTAAGCACTAGGGATAGAAATATGAGAAAGAAAGCTAGTACCTGCCCTCAAGGATTTTACATTCTAATGTAATTCATAACTCATAAATGTGATTTGGAAATGTGGGCTGGCATGCTTGAAATGGCACCATTTGAAATTAGTTGTTAGGAATAGATCTGGTTGCCAAGTTTTCTAGGTAAGACAAACTCTCCTATCAAGTCCAAGGACAGCATTCAAGCTTTCAGCAGAAAGGGTATGAAGAAGAAGAAAATGATAGCTAGAATGTAATTAACATGGTTGGAAATGATGACTTTAAGATCATTAAAGCATACCTGAATGATTAGAATCTATTGTAGAAATAGGGAGTTTTGGAGCAAGTGGTTTGGAACAAGATCATGAGTTCTATTTTAGGCTTGTTGAGTTTAAGAAGCCGACAGACTTCTAGTTGAACATGCAAAATGTACACTGGGTGCTGAGTTACTAGCGTTCAGATGACAGACTAAGACTAGATGTTTAGATTTGGGGGTTATCTTCAACAGAGATAATGATTAAACCCAAAGGAGCTGATTAGATTACCAGGAGAATGAATATAGAAAGAATAGGGTCTGGTTCAAAGCTGTGGATAGCCATTTTTAGGGAGTGAAACATGTACAATGATAGAGTAGAGGACACTGAGAAGTCATCCAAAAAGTACGATAACCAGGAGAAAAATGTGACAAAACCCAGAAAGGAAGGAGTATCCAGAAAGAAAGGTATTAAGCAGTAGGATATTGATATTGATTGCATATATGAGAGGTGTGAGAGTGAGGAGTCCAGGGCAACACCAAGGTTATGAAGTTGGGTTACCAGGTGAAAAGTGCTATTCTCTATATTAAAAGGGAACTGTAATGGGAACATAAATTTAAAGATCTTCCCTGCCCCTAGGCTAAAGTGCACCTGAAGCCTGGGGTGGGAGGCTTGCTTTTCAGTAGATACTTCTTGATTGGCCAGTGAGTCAATAAGGTTGTTACATTCTCTGAGCCAGAAGGCTATATAAGCCCTGATGTGTAGCTTTGTTTTGGGGCTCACTTTGAGAAGTGTTCTGTGATTTGATATGGATTCTGGGAAGCCGTTGTCCAGAGCCCCCTGGCTTTGAAAAACCCAGATGTTGATTGGGTATGGATGTAATGGCTGGACAGTTTGGAAATCTGTCTACTTGATCTGTTTCTGTCTTGATAATTCTGCCTGCATACTTTGAAGTTTGGGGTGCTGACCTTTTTCCCCTGAACAAGGTAAATGATATATGTCTGACTGATTAAAGTAAGCTTGTTAACCCATTTTGAGTTGCTTTCATTTATCAAAGCAGATCCAAGAACCTGTGTTGGCAGCAAACCCTGAGGAAGCTTGGGGTGCTTGCTGCTACAGGAACTTAGGGAGAGGAAGAAGTTTTTGGGAAAAGATAATGAGTTCTATAATTCTATACTACATTTCATTGAGCCCAGTTCAGTATTATTCACATAGGAGACACTTTGTTCTATTAACATCTAGAATTGAGAGTTGGCTGTGTTTGGGTTCTTGTCCTTTTAAAGTATCATAAGATAAAACTTCAATCTGGAAAGAATCTCACATCATCTAGTCCTTGCAGTTCAGCTAACAAAACAAAGGTCAAATGTCTAGCTCAAGACTACATATTCATATATTGTATATACATACATTCAAATAGGTATTCTGAACTTAGCCCTAAGCTAGGCAAAAAAAAAGTTTATAGGAAGAGTACATGGCACAATCTTCACTCTCAAAGAATGTGTGATCAAATAGTGGAGAACTCACAAAACAGGTACATGACAATTCAAGAAAATGTGGTATTAGGTCTTGAAATTAATTGTAAGGAATGAGAGGTCGCATGCAGTAGTGCATGCTAATTGTGTGACTGTGGGAAAGTTATAGCCACTCAGACCCTCAGTGTCCTCATCTGTAAAACAAAGTTACTGGACTCAATGCATCTCAGGTCTATTCCAGTTTTAATTCTATGATCCTATGACTGTGGAAATTGGAATCAGGAAGACTTGAGTTCAAATCATGCCTCAGACACTTACTAGTTTTGTGACCCAGGGCAAATCAGTTAACTTATCTGAAGAAAAAATAGGATAATAAAGGCACCTATCTCCCAGAATCAAATAAAAGTCAAGTGGGTTGGTGTATGTAAAGCATTGTAGCCATCCTGGAACACTGGGGATGTTGGCCCATTTGGGGAAACTGGACTCTTCCCCAGTATTGTCTCTCTGAGTTACTAAGATTCATATATACTTAATAACTATTAAAGGGTCCACATGACTACACATCTCTTGCAATTGAGTAGTCTTACATGGAACTAGAAGGACAGTGAATGATGGGGGTGGATTACATTAGAATGTAAAGAGAAGGGTGGCTTGGTGGCTCAGTGAATAGAGCACTGGCCCTGGAGTCAAGAGGACCTGAGTTCAAATCCTGCCTCAGATACTTAACACACAAAAAAAACTAGCCATGTGACCTTGGGCAAGTCACTTAACCCCAATTGCCCTCCAAAAAAGCAAAAAAAAAAAAAAAGATTTCACAATGCACTGAGGTTTCATGCTGAGTAATATCATGTATTGGATAGTGCATGGGGCTTGGAATTAGGCAAGCCCTAGGTTCAAATTCTGCCTCAGAAATATAATAGTTTTGTGATCCTGGGAAAGTTGCATAACTTCTTGGTAATTCAGTTTTCTAAACTATTAGGTGAGGAGATAAGAAGCAAAGGCCAATAAGGTCTCTTTTCATCTCTGAATCTTTGATTATGTGATCACCAGAGGTTTGAGGATTTCATCAGCTCAGCTTTCCCAAACTCACTCTTCTTCCTGAAGGAAAATTCTCTTCACATCAATAAGAGCACTTGTGAGAAAACTTCCTGACATGTGGAAAATAGGCTGTTAGATGAAAGTTGGTAAAGAACCAAATATGCACCTTTTATGACTTAGAAATTTAGAGCCATAAGGAATTATTCACATATGAGTCAATGTTGGAAGAGTTTCAGAAGTTAGCTATATAGGACATCTCAACTGGGGGGCCATCAGTGGATGGGGAGGAAAATGACGAGGGAAGGGACATGTCATAAACAAGTTAAGATAAGAACCGTCTTGTTGCATCAGGATAGAACTTGTGACAAGGAGTCTGCTCCAACACCAAGGGGCTGAGGATTTGTCTATAATAGTTTTTGCGTTTTTTCCTTGTGTATGCTCGTTCGACCAAGGCAGTCTGAAACTTCCCCAAACCTTAATAAACAATTTTTTGTAAACTGCCAAGGCTAACCTTTTGGTAATGAATGTCTCTAAACTTAGAGAGACTAGTCCTGTAACAGCAGACACATTGCCTGTTCCCAAGGCTGTGACCAGCAGGATCATTTCTCCCAATTAAATTCCAAATTTTCTACTCAAAGTTAAATAGCTAACACGTAAGACTATTATTTTCCATTAACACTTCTATGAATTTTGTCACCACCTTTACATGAGGTTAACAGGATTTGATAAGAAATAGAAATGATTAAAACAAAAAAACAAAACAAAAGAAACAAAAAAAAGTCCTAAAACAGAGAAAGCCCTGCATGTCTGAGGTAGTGAAATATTTTTTAAAAAGGGAGGAGCCCCCAAGGAAGGTATATAATAACTAATCTCCCCAGCTATCCCTCCAACTACTGGGAGATCCATTAACCTGAATAATCACATTCTTCTTGACCCCTTGACATTGCTTCAAGAATTGCATCAAGATGTCCTAAGATCATTCAACTTTCAGCAAAATAATTAAAATGGTAATGTTTCTCTTTAGTGCCCTAAATTCTCCCCTTAAATTGTTTATTCCTCCATATCCTTCTTATACCTACTCTTCCTTATCAAATCCTATTGATGTAATGGAAAAATGTTGATAAATTAATTCACATTGAGGTGTTAATGGATGATTGCCTATTAATACTTCATGCTCCCATATAGTTAAAATTTAAAACATTACATGTAATCTCTCCTTGGAAAAAATCTGAAGCTCCCACTGACAACTTTTTTTTGATACATAATCATTCTTTGGAGATTGCCCTGGGTTCTCCAAAGCTCTGCCACTACATCTTAAGCTTTATAGGCCATAACACCTAACATAGGGAAGTCTTTGAATACAAACCTGGTAATAGACTGTATGTCCATTGTTGATTTTCCGGTTGGTTTAAATATTTTCAAAGATATTCACCGCAAACCTGGTCAAAAAGAAATGATAATTTGTGGGATGAAAAAACCCATTCAAAATTTAATCAAGAATACAGAGATCTCTCAGGATAAAAAAAGGAAATTTTTATTCTCTTCCCCAGGGGAAAAAGGGCAGTCCTCTCCATGATGGATCAGAGACAGGAGGCGCAAAATATGGGGAGAACAGAGTTTTTAAACCTTAATACAGTAGGGTTATATTTCCCCCATTGTCCCTCAGTTAGATTGGTTGTGGGGGGGGGGGGGGGGGTGAGCTCAGGTTGTCCCTGGCTCCCATTGGTTGGGAGGAGAGGCCCACAGAAGCCAGAAAGAAGACAAAGGACTGAAGCTAGGTGGGGGTCGATAGACTCCTAAAAGAGCTTGCTGCTGATTGACAGCAGCAATGAAGGGGGAAGGGGAAAGCAAACACTCAAACCTGACACCAAATTCCAAGACCCATTCTGAGAAGTTTTCACATTCCACACAATCATCAATGCCGTATTAGCTCTCCAAGACCAATTACGCAATTATGGAAGGGTTAAATCTGCATTTGGTGGAGAGATTCCCACAATCATGAAATTACTGATTATTAAAATATGGAAGAAATAGTAAAATGAGAAAGATTATTTCTAGAATCTCTTCTGTCTCTCAATGGTATGAAAAGAGGGGAGAACACTTGATTTGGAAATTGAGACAATCTGGATTAAAATCCTTGTTCTACTACATGCTACCTATAACTCCTTAGACAGTCACTCAAATTCTATAGAACACAGTTTCTTTAACTATTAAATGAAGAGCTTAAACTATGTCCCTTTTTTCAGGTCTAAATTTTGTGACATTTTCCAGATATTTGTGAGATATCAGTAGGGAGAAATTTTGGATCCTGGGCCTTCCCTCTGCTCCTCATATCTCATATGTACTCAAGTAGGCTGCTCCTAATCCAAAGGAATAAAAGGACAAAGCCTCTAGTTGTTCCTCTAAGTGCTTTATATGTATTTATATCATATCAGTGTCAGCCATCTTATCTCCCACTTCAGTGTAAGCTCCTTTAGGTCAGGAATTATATGCAAGGTAAGCTATAAGCCCCACAGGACTTATTGCAGCGTTTATAGCCCTCTAGTGCCTCCATAGCCCCTGAATGATTATCTCTCAGCTTCTAACGTGACCCAAAGGCTGAAGTGAGTCAAGAAAATGGAAACAGAGTGCTAAACAATTTTTTTAGGGAATTAGATTAACATTAACTGACAGTCAGTATATACTCTGCTTTCTTTTCACCACAGGAGGAAATGGGATACCACTAGCTTCATACATAGATGGGGGTCAAGTGCTTATCTAAAGGTGCAAGGGAAAAGGGTCCCTTGCTTCTAAATATCAAAAAATCAGGTTTGTGATGAATATCTTTGCAATTATCTAAACCAATACGACAAACAACCGAGGACATACAATCTATCACCAGATTTGTATTCAAAGACTTCCCTATGCGTTAGGGCCTATAAATCGGAGAAGACCAAAGGATTAATTTAAGAGGCAATATGTTGTAATGCTGGACTATACGGCTGCTGAGGTAACTTCTGCCATTCAAATGTCATGATTTAGTAGGCTACATAACTCTGATAAATAGCTTATGATAGGGCTTCCATTTCTAAAAGAACTGGATCCAATGGCTGCCCAAGTCTCTTCTGAATCTGTTTCTTGTCAGCCTTTTCTTTTTTCCTTCAATCTGTCCCAACATTAGGCATCTTTTCTGATGAACACTGTCTTCTCATAATGTGGTCAAAGTATTTAAGCTTCAGCTTCCCTATTTGTTCTTCCAATGTATAGTTTGAATTAATGTCTTTAAATATTAACTGATTTGATTTCCTTGTTGTCCAAGGGACTTTAAAGAGTCTTCTCCAGCATTAGAAATTGAAAGAATAGATTCTGTGGTTCTAAATTTTCCTTATAGTCCAACTCTCACAGGTATACACTGCTACTGGAAAAAAAAAAACATAGTTTTGACTATATGGACCTTTGTCAGCAAGGTGACAACTCTGCTTTTTATTATGCTGTTCAAATTTGCCATGGCTTCCCTCCCAAGTAGCAAATTCCTTTTAATTTCATGGCCACAGTTGCTATTTACATAGATCTTTGAACCCAAAAACAAAAAATCTGACACTGCTCTCAATTCTTCTACCTCTATTTGCCAGGAAGTGATAGGACTAGTGGCCAAGAGTATTTTTTTAACTGTTAAGCACCAGCCAACTTTCATGCTCTGCTCCTCACCTTCATCAAGGGACTTCTTAATTCTTCTTCACATTCTGACATCAGAATGGTATCAACTATGTATCTAATTTTTTTTATATTTCTCCAAGCAACCTTAATTCTAACTTTTGATTCATCTAACCTAGCATTTTGCATTATGTACTTTGCCTATAAGTTAAATAAAGTACCAAAATACAGATTTGTTGTACTCCATTTCCAATCTTAAGCCAATCAGTTGTTCAATGTTCAGTCCTAACTGTTACTTCTTGACCTACATACAAGTTTCATCAGGAGAAAAATAAAATGATCTGGTAGTCCCATCTCTTTAAGGACTTGACAACGTACCACCTAGCTACCGTGACCCAATGAGGTAAGTAGTGCAAATAATATAATTCCCATTTTGCAGAGAACAAAACTGAATATCAGAGAGGTGAAATTATTTACCTAATTTATCATAGCTAATAAATATTAATGTTGGGATTAAAATCCAAGTGTTTTGATTCCACATCCAATGGCCTTTCTATGTTCTCACATAATGAATGAGACTCATGTTCCTACATTGGTGTAATCTTTACCAAATTCTATATAATGAAAATAAAATTCTTGACAATAATGCTAAAAAGTACCAGACAGAAATATTCCTCAAAAGGGGGGAGGAGGGCAGATGACAATAGACTAATATTATGATTGATCACATCCCCAGCAGGGCCTTCCCCAGACCTAAGATCATATGTGCTTCCTAATTCCTGGCAGAGAGAGATGGAGAAAGAGAAAGAGGCAAAGGAACAATAAAAACATTGACTGGTCTCTGTCCTGATCTATAGAAGAGAAGTCTTCTATCCACAAAATTCTTTCTGACTATAAAGAAATTGAAGAGCCACTGTCCTCTCTCATTTCTACTTTCAAGGAGAAAGGAAAGACAAAGAGAAACCTTCATTATCCTGCCTAACCAAAGGAAAAAGAGACATCCTGGAGATAGAAGGATTTGGGAAAGTATAGAGGGAGAAGATTCAAGAAGTTACTGCACTTCAAGCTAGAAAAAAAGAAGAAAGGAGAAAAAACTCAGAAGATCTGAATTTAATAGCCCCATCTACTACCACTGCTCAAGTTCCTTGTCACATCTTTCTTGATGGGATCTAAAGCTGCTCCTCCGCACAAAAGAAAGGAAAATATAAATATGTTTGAGTAAAATCGTATTACCTACATTAACAGCTCTGCCAGCAAAGCAGTTTTGAATTGAAGACATCTTGACTCTATTATTGCATAGAAAACCATCTCTGAATCCAGTCCATGAGTCAGCGTGAAACTATAGTTTTGAATCTAGAGGTTCATGTCCCATTTAGGAACAGAAAGTCACTTCTCCCATCTGTGACTCCTTTGGGGATCATTCCTATACTAAATAGAATGAGACGAGGGAGGGGACATCCTCACACAAAGTACCCTCAACCCAAAATAAACACATAAGTTATGACATTGCTAAATATGGAAGAATTCAGGGTAAATCAGGACATTTGATAATTCAGTACCATAATAGTGCAATTATTTCAGTGATGTGTATACTCCCACTAGTGCAGAATGGAATCAAAACATTTTTGCTTATTTTCTTAGTATTATATTCACTCAAATCCCACACAGATGATATATAAAATGCACTGAATATCTTCTTTTAGGTGTGTTAATATTTGGTGGTTATGAAACCACTAAGACTTTGTTCTTTCTTTATCTCTGTGTATGATCAGTCTTACTCCTTTTCTAGCAATACATTTTTTAAATGTTTTATTAACTTCTGATTTACATCGTTCATTTCCGCCAGATTTTGAGTTACAAATTTTCTCCCCGTTTTTCCCCTACCCATCTCCCCAAAACAGCAGTCCCCCAGGATATCCCCACCTCTGATCTGCTCTCTCCCATATTTTCTCCCATACCCATTTCAACTTTTCCAGTAGGGCATGGTGGATCTCTATATTTCCCAATTACATGTAAAACAATATTGATAATAGTATATATATATTTAAACATTTGATTTTAAAACTTTGAATTCCAGATTCATTCCCTTCCTCCCTTATCACCCACCCTTACTGGGAAGATAAGCAGTTCAGTATAGGTTGTACATGTGTGGCTAATGCAAAACAATAACATAGCAGATATATTGTAAAAGACTGACTATATTTCCCTCCTTCCTATCCCACATCCCACTTGTTCTATTCTCTACTTTGATCCTGTCCCTTTTCAAAAGTGGGTGCTTCCAACTTCCCTCCCCCCCAGGCTGCCCTCCCTTCCATCATCCCCCCTCACATCCCCTCCCCCCCTATTCTCCTGGAGGGTGAGATCCCCTATTTAGTGTGTATTTCCCTCCCTCCTCAAGCCAGATTCAATAGGAATAAGGTTGACCCATTCCCTTTTGCCTTCCTATTCTTCCCCTCCATTGTAACCATTTTCCCTTGCCTCTTCTGTATGAGATAGTTGCCCCACTCTGTCTCTCCCCATTTCCTCTCATTATATCCCTCTCACATCTTAATTTCACCTTTTAAGTATCATCCCTTCCTGTTAAATTGGTCCCGTGCCCTCTATCTATGTATAACTGTAAACATATATACACACATTCACATATGTATTCATATGCCTGCATACCCTCATATAAAGACAAACACACACACACATATATATATATATGTATATATATATAATATGTATATTTCTAATCCCTTCAACTACTGAGAAAAGTTTCATAAGTTACAATTATTGTTTTTCCATGTAGGAATGTTAATAGTTCAACTTTGGCCAAGTGGCTCAGCAAACAAGAGCACCGGCCTCAGTGCTGGGACGACCCGGATCAAATCCGGGCCTAGACACCCAGCACCACACCCAGAAACAACAACTGGCTGTGCAACCCCGAGCAAGCCATTCAACCCCAATTGCTTTAAAAAAAAAAAAGTTCAACTTTGATAAGTTCCTTATGATTTCTTTTCCCTGTTTACCTTCTCATGCTTCTCTTGCTTCTTGTATCTGAATGTCAATTTTTCTATTCATCTCTGGTTTTTTCAGCAAGAATGCTTGAAAGTCCTGTATTCCACTGAATGACCATATTTTCCCCTGAAACAGGATACTCAGTTTTGCTGGGTAGGTGACTCTTGGTTTTAATCCCAGCTCCCTTGACCTCCGGAATATCACATTCCAGGCCCTTCGATCCCTCAGTGTAGAAGCTGCCAGATGCTGGGTTATCTTGCTTGTGTTTCCACAATATTCAAATTGTTTCTTCCTGGCTGCTTGTAATATTCTCTCCTTAATCTGGGAATTCTGGAACCTGGCTATAATATTCCTAGGAGTTTTCTTTTTGGGATCTTTTTCAGGAGGTGATCGGTGGATTCTTTCAACCTCTATTTTGCCCTCTCATTCTAAAACATCAGGGCAGTTTTCTTTGAGAACTTCCTGGAGGATGCTTTCCAGGCTCTTACTTTGATCATGGCTCTCAGGCAGTCCAATAATTTTAAAATTATCTCTCCTGGATCTATTTTCCAGGTCAGTGGTTTTTCCCATGAGATATTTCACATTGCCTTCTATTCTTTCATTTGTTTGGATCTGTTTAACAGCATCTTGATTTCTCATAAAGTCATTAGCTTCCATTTGCTCCAATCTAATTCTGAAGCAATGATTCTCCTCAATGAGCTTTTGAGATTCTTTTTCCATCTGGCAAATTCGACTTTTTAAGGCATTCTTCTCCTCATTGCCTTTCTGAGCCTCCTTTGCCATTTGAGTCAGTCTGTTTTTTAAGGTATTATTTTCTTCAGTCAGGCCGTTGACTCTCATTTCATAATTTTCTTGCATTGTTCTCATTTCTCTTCCCAATTTTCCCTCCACTTCTCTTATCTGCTTCTTAAGGTCCTCTATGGCCTGTAACCAGCTTGTATTTTCCTTTGAAGCTTTTGGTGCAGGAGTTCTGACTTCACTGATTTCCTCCTGTTCCATGCCTTGCTCCTTCTTATCCCCAAAATAGGAGTGTAATGTTGGAATCTTCTGTCTGCTTTGTTTCCTTTGCCTGCTCATTTTGCCACTCAATGATTTGACTTTTGGGCTTTTTGCCACAGTAGGACTCTGCCACCAGACAGGGGAGCTTTCGTCCCAAACGCTGGGGTTTTCTCAGCTGCTGGAGGTATTAGATGGGTGCCCTCTCTGAGGTCTCCACACGCTCTGGCAAGCTGGACACACACCCCAGGACCTCCACCCTAGACTGCAATCCAGATCCAAGCAGGTTAAAGCAAGAGCGATGACCCCTCAGACTGGTGCTTGGTCCCCCTACACTCTGCAGGCCAGGAGCTGAAGCCGCCACGTGGTGCTGGCAGGCTGTGCTGGCGTCTCAGTGGTTTCTCGCCCCGGGGGTAAAAGCCAAGCACTCCCACTTACTGGGTCCCAAAGTCCAGACTGCACTGGCCTCTCACCTTGTCCTTCGCATCTATGTGTTGATAAATCTGGAAACGGCCACAGCTGCTGCTGATCTGGAGTCCCTCTGGCTGGCAGCTGGTCAGGCCCACCCTGGGGCTAAAGCCTCGGCGTGGGGCTGGGCTCAGCTCCCAGAGTGCTGTGCTGGCCGATTCCTGCCGGCCTGCAGGGCTGTTCTCAGCGGGAGGTTAGCTTCTCTGTGTCATTTTGTGGGTTCTGCAGCTCCAAAGTTTGTTTAGAGTCCCCTTTTTACATGGATTGGGGAGGGTGGAAGCCGGAGCTGCGGGAGGGTCGTGCTTCTACTCGGCCCAATATATTTTTTAATAATACCCCTTATATCCTGTGGGACTGCTGTTTTGGGGGGATGGGTGGGGGAAAAACGGGGAGAAAATTTGTAACTCAAAATCTGGCGGAAACGAACGATGTAAATCAGAAGTTAATAAAGCATTTAAAAAAAAATAATACCCCTTAGACTATGTGTAAATGATGACATCAGTGAGGTATATGAGTAAATAAGAAGATGGATCAGCTGTGGTGTGAGAGAAGATGATGGGGTGGAAAACTGTGTGTTCCATTGATAGTTATATAATATCAAGAGAAAGGCTCCAAGCATATTAATCCTGCAACCTAAGAAGGATTCATAGGAAGACAAGGATAAGAATGCTACAGCATTAACAAGACTGAATGGGTTGCATTCCGCATCACTAGAGCACACACATTGATAAAGTCACTAACATAACACAGTATCTTTAATGGAACTTCCTTCATATAAGTCATCATTGAGTGAGATAATGTAGTCGAATTTTATACACTATGTATGTCTTCAGAGTCCTTTGAGGCAACAATTTTTTTATTCTTCTGAGATTGTTATATAGTATTCCACAGACTGTTGATAAATAATATCAGCAGAAAAATATTGATATTCAAACCAAAGATAAGATAGCTACAGAGTTAACAAACAAATTTAATAGACCTATTCACTTGTGCAGAAAAAGGGTAAGATATATGCACTCTCCACTTCACTCTCTTCCCAGGATTCTCACTTCAGTCTTATGTTAGCAAGTACAGTCACATGCAAAGGTAGGTGATTCCTTGGAAACCAGCCCAGTTCAGTCAGTAAACTATTTCTGGATGACCCTATGATAATAGTTGTGTTGGGTTTTGTAGACAAAGAGAGCTAGAAGCTTTTATAAATGCATTGGTCTTAGCAGAATTCCTTTAGATTCCCCAATCAGTCTAGCACTCTCTATCTGCATATTCACCCTTTTCTAGAGGCTGGAGACTCATCTAACTGCTCACTCTTAGTCTGGGAACATTTGGGAATAATTGAAAGTATTACATGATTTTTCTAATTCAGTCCAGCCTGTTCTCTATTTTCTCTTCAATTCTTGGCTAGCCTTGGTGTCCATAGGTGGTCCCTGTTCAAGATATGTGCCCAGATGTACTAACTCAATGGGTTTCCCATGTAACTAAACACTATACTATAAAGCATGAGTTTTCCATCTGCTTCTTTATTTTACCTCCATATCTGGACACTATACCTCTTTTTTTTCATGTGCAAGGATAGCATTACCTTTTTGGCTAGTATTTCACACTTGTCTCATTATGAGCTTTCAGTCCATCAAAACCCCTAGGTTTGGTCATGTGAAATATGTTCAGGTATATTATATACTCATGAAGTTGATTGTTTTTAATAACTCAGATGTAGCACTTTATAATTATTCCTATAAAATTTCAACAGTATATTTGGCTACTTCTTCTAGCATATTAAGATCTTTGTGAATTCTATAATCTAAGAAATGTGTTAGCTTTCCCTCTTTACTCAAGTCATCTGCAAATCTGATTAACACAAATTCACCCAAATGCTTTCATCCAAAATAGTTTATAACAATATTAAACTCAATGACAAGGATGAATTCTTTGGAGCACCCTGCTATTCTTCAGTTGGCATAGATTCACTAATAATTGTTTAGATCTAATTATTAAGCCATTTCCCAAATCCACCTATAGTTTAGCCCATATTTCTCCATTTTGTATATAAGGTTATCATGAAGAACTTTTTTTTTCTTTGCCTTTTGGAGGGCAATTGGGGTTAAGTAACTTGCCCAAGGTTACATGGCTAGTTTTTGTGTGTGTGTGTGGGTGGTAAGTGTCTGAGGCTGGAACCGAACTCAGATCCTCCTGACTCCCGAGCCAACGCTTTACCTGCTCCACCACCTAGCCACACCATTTGAAGAACATTTTCAAAAGCTTTGGTGAAATCTAGCACATTTATGTCATTCCTCCAGTCTACTACTATAGTAAGTTACCTTTTTCAAACAAATCTGGCAAGGCCAGTTTAAAGTATTTAAAGTTGTTTGTTTGTGTGTGTTACATATGCATTGACAGAGGAGATGGTCCTTGATAAACAAAGAATTCCCTTCCACAAAAGTAGTTACTAAACCAGAAAATAGTTGGATAAAAACATTTAATAGCCTGATTGTAATGGATGCTATAGGTCTAAATACATATATACACACATATACATACAAATATATATATATACATATGTAAATGAATGTTTCCATTTTTATAATTTATCTATCATTAACAGAATGCAATTTTGCATGTTTTAGCACTTGTAATAATGTCAAAATGGTCTAATTTATTTGACCCAGGTTTGGTCTTTTAACATGATATTTATTTATTAAATTTTTCTTAATAACTGTATATAATTTGTATTTTGTTCTTTGGGATATGCATTATTCATTCTGTATTATTTGATGCCGATCTTCCTACATTACTCTGAGTTTTTTCATATTCATGTTTTTCATATTCATTCATTTTGGTGAAATGATATTACATTACATTTTTCACCTCAGTTTGTTAGTCATTTTTCCTACTTACTGTATTTTATTTTTTCTAAGTGCAGAAATAGTTTTCAACATTTACTTTTACAGGATTTTAAATTCCAGCTTTTTTTTTTCTCCTTCCCTTTACTCACCTCTCTCCAAGAGAAATGCAATCTGATAGAGGTTATACATGTACCATCTTTTTAAACATATTTCTACATTAGTCATACTGTGAAAAAAAAGAATCAGAACAAAAAAGAAAAACCAGGAAAAATTTTAAAAAGAAAAGAGTATGCTTCAGTCTGCATTCAGATTCCATAGTTCTTTCTCTGTGGACAGCATTTTCAATCATGAGTCCCTTGGAATTGTCTTAGATCATTGCATGACTGAGAAGAAGGTTAAGTCTATCAAAGTTGGTCATCACACAATGTTGCTATTACTGTGTATAATGTTCTCCTGGTTTTGCTTATTTCACTCATCATCAGTTCATGTAAGTCTTTCCAGGTTTTTTTTTTTTTTCTGAAATCCACCTGTTTATTTCTTATGGTTCAGTAGTATTCCATTACATTCATATACCACAACTTGTTAGGCCATTCCCCAATTGATGGGTATCCCCTCAGTTTCCAGTTCTTTGCTGTCTCAAAAAGGACTGCTATAAATATTTTTGTACATGTGGATCCTTTCCCCTTTTTATGATCTCTTTAGTATACAACTCGTAGTGGTATTACTGGATGAAAGGGTATGCACAGTTTTATAGCCTTTTGTGCATAGTTCCAAACTATTCTCCAGGATGGTTGGATCAGTTCACAATTCCACCAATAATGTGTTAGTGTATTCCAACTTTCCCTTATCTTCTCCAACATTTATAATTTTCCTTTTTGTCATATTAGCCATATTATCTGGCAGTTATGAGGTGGTACCTCAGAGTTGTTTTAATTTACATTTCTCTAATCAATAGTGATTTAGAGCATTTGTTCATATGACTATACATAGCTTTAATTTCTTCATCTAAAATTAGTTTGTTAGTCAGTGCCCAATAAATACTGTTTCCAGATGTTATTATAAATAATTCTGCTATGAGGATAGATTTTCCCCATTGTCATTAAACTCTTGGGGCATAATTTTAATAATTAAATCTCTGGGTCAAAGGGTATGAATAATTTAATAAGTATTCTTTGATAATTCTGAATTGTTTTCTAGAGTGAGTGAACTCATTCACAACTCCAAAAGCAGCAAATTAACATGCTTAACTTCCCGGATCTCCTTCTATATTACATCTTCTCATCCTTTGCATCTTCCCTAATTTGATATGTGTGAGGTGATATTTCAAAGTTATTTTCGTTTCTCACATTATTAGCAATTTTGAAGATTGTTGATTACTTTTCCCCTCTTAAACCTGTTTTTCTGCAGATAACTGTAGTAGCAACCACACTGCCATGCACAGAATGGCTGCTAGCACAGGTTTTTAGATCTGATTTACTAGGAAACAGCTATTTAGGGGGTCAACAATCTTTTTTTTAAATTACCTTCACTAGTTCAGGGAAAAAGTCAGCACCCTTAACTTCAACGAAAATACAGGTTCACACAAGTATGTAATAGAGATGGGGTATGAACCCATAGATTCTGGAAACATATGGTACAGATTATGATTATTTTAAATTTAATTTTTCTTCATATCTTTTTATACTTTTTATTAATAAGATATAGAAATATTGATAATTTTTTAAAGTTCATTCTTCCTGCTACTTTTCTGAAGTTAGAATATCTGGCTTCATTTTTGTTATTGCTTGAGATTCTCTAAGTGTTCTGCAAACAAAGAAAATCATGCCTCTTCTTTGTGAATATTCCTTTAGTATACCTTTCTTAAATTATTAGTAGTTATCATTTTAATAAATATATCAAACAATAATATTTAGTGGACATCCTTGGTTCACCATTAGTATTGTTAAAGGTCCCAGTAATTTTTTTATTATAAATAATGATAACTCTTAGTTTTAGGTGAGTGCTTTTGATTAAAGTAAGAGTTTGCCATTAGCATATTTTTGTTTTTTAAATCAGTAATAGATTTAGATAGCTTTTTGTTACTAATGATATGATTTTATTTTTACTATAAAGGTAATCATGCTAATTTCCCCCAGTATGTTGACCTGTCCTTACAATCTCATTATGACCACAATCATAATAATTATTTTTGAACATATTGTTGTAGCCTCTTTGGATAGCGTATCCACATATCTATATTAATATTCATTAATGCTTGTAGTTTATATTTGCCTTCTTTTGCTTTTTGTCTCCTGATATCAGGATATTATATGAGTCATAGAAGAAAATTATAAGGTCTCTTTCAATTTTTAATAACAGTTTCTGCACATGGGGACTAACTGGTCTTATTTTTTCTTCTTCTACTTTGTAAATAGATTGCACAATTTCCTTTTCTGAGAGCAGATTATTTAGTTTTTCTATATCCCATTTTGTTCATTTGGCTCGTTTACGTTTTGTTGATATTCACCCATTATATTTACATTTCTAATTCTGTTAGTATATAATTGTGTATTATAGTTTGCACTCATTTTCCTTATTTATGCTTTATTTATTGTGAAATTCCCCTTTTTTGATTTTTGTAATTTGGTATTTGTGGGAAATTGAGGTTAAGGTGGAATATTCTGCATTTGCTTTTAGTACTATGTTATTTCACTATATGGCTTTGCTTTAAACTGAAGGTGTCTTCTTGGAGAGCTACAAAAATGAGGATTGTGGTTTTGAGAGAATTTTGACCCACATAGTACCTATAACCTGTGGTAGGTTTATGGATGTCCCTGAATGAGGTGGATCCTAAGTGCAACAATATGTCATAGAATTGTTACACCAATCAAAGTTATACTTACTGGGATATATGTAGAAGATTTTCCCCCTTTCTGTTTTTTCTGAAAATTGAAACATTTCCCTTTCTCTTATCCTATAGTATCATTTCTATACTCCATGGTCTTTCAAACATCACCAGCACTAGCTCAGCAAAGAAATCTGTCAGTTCTTTGAGGATCCTGGGATATAATTCTTCCAGGGCCCACCTATCTTAGTCTAATACCCCCATCCTGCCCCAAATTTATTAAAACTTGTCCCGGCATCCTTGAATATTGTGTAGAGTGGGTTTCTTAGCCTGAGGTCTGTGGATTTTATTATTTTAATATATTGATAACCATTTCAACAAAAATTATTTTCAATTAAATCCTATGTATTTTTTGTCCATTTAAAAACATTATTCTGAGGAGGGGTCCATTCCTAGGATTCACCAAATTGCCAAAGGAGTCTATAATAGAAAGACAGTCTGAAATAGTGGAAAAAGTTCAGGTCTTTTACTCAGAATATCTAGGTTCAAGTTCTGGCTTTGTCACTAAATGTTGTCTTTGCTTGAGTTATTTAATCTTTCTAGGATCTCATTTCCTAAAAATAGAAAATAAAAGGGTTGCACTAAATTATCTCTTGGGTCATTTTCTACTCAAGCGTGCTATGATTCCATTACCCATGAAACTCTCCCACTCTATATCTCATTCTCAAACAGCTTGTTTCTTCCACTATAAAAACTAGTGAAACCATAGACCAAATCCATTTTGCAATGGTAATGGTAGAAACTCAGGTGATACTGTCCTTCTCCCCCCAGATAACATACTGTCATTTTAACAGTCAAGGTTGTTATTTATCTATTCCCTTAGTAACCTCTGGAACATTAAGCTACTTGGGGCAGGGGGCAAATAAGGAGAGACGGAGATGACAACAGCACTCAAGGGTACATTAGCAGATGTTTAACAACTAGATCTCTATTTTTTTTGGAAGGGGGTGAGTAGGGCAATTGGGGTTGAGTGACTTGCCCAGAGTTACATGGCTAGTTGTTTATTTGTTTGTTTTTTGTATTAAGTGTCTGAGGTCAAATTTCAACTCAGATCCTCCTGACTCCAGGGCTGGTGCTCTATACACTGTACCAATTAGTCACCTCCAAATGGATCTCTTTAAAAAAAAAGATGTACATGTGATATACCTTTAAGTTTAAATTCAATTATTAACATTTTATCCATTATTTTCTTAAAGCTAGAAAATCAATAAAACAATAAATTAAATGCCAATTTTTAGTAATTACCAATTTCTAAAATATAAATACATTGAAAATTCAGCAAATGTCTCCATCACACAGTTTTAGGTGACTTCAACATACCTCTTGCATTAACAAAGAATGAGCTGAGACTGGTGATATACACCAAAGACAAATAAAAGGGATTTAAAAAAAAAATCTTTGCTAGAAGAGGATCAAAGTTAGTTTACGGCTACCTCATGAGATATAAAAAGCAATGACCTTCTGTGTCAGAAGGGGCTTTTCATGGCTCCCATACTTGTATGGGCTACATTGAGAATTTGGAAGTTCATTCTCTATATTTTGAGGTCAATATCATAAAAGTATAGCCTATCTAAAACTCTACAAACTCTCCTTTCTCTAACCTAAACTTAGCCAGAGTATAGTGTTTGTTGGATCATGGAACTGATCAGTAGATCATTCAGGATACACCTTTATTTTCTTTATATAGTTGGAAGTTGGCCTTCAAGTAAGTCCTATCTGTGACACATACTATCTGTGTGACCCTGAGTAAGTCACAACCTCTAGGGCTTCTGGCAACTGTTTAATATGATAAGCAAAATTGTAGGTCCTGTTCTGTAGGTTCAATTTTTCATTGACAGGGGAAGTTGCTCACTAGGAATTCCCTAAACCAATTAAATCAGGTACATTCCCCTAAAAAAATTGTATAGAAAGACCTTCCTACTTTTAATAACTATTTCACAACTAGAATCTCATTTGATTTTTCACAAACACTTCCCTCCCACCATGCAGAGTTGGTAGTCATATGGCAAATGAAGAAATGGAGACAACTTGAACCATGTCATATTGAAACAGGAAAACAGAAAGGGGCAGTACTAAATTCTTCTGATTCTATTGCTCTTTCTAATTCATCAGTGTTTCCTTAGTGCACTGCCAACAGCAACTGTGACCCTTCCTGTATTTCCCAACTTCTTGGCTACTATACAAATAGCATCAGCCTTTAGTCTTCCAACACCTTTTTACAGCTTTTAAAATGTTTGACTCTCCAGGCTAATGGTACCATGAGCTTGAAGTGTACTTGACTGAAGTGGTATGGTTTGAGTATCTTCACTTTTCAAAAGGATTTGCTATAGGACTTCTTTAAGTAACCAACTCCCCTGGCACATTTCAAAGGGAATTTAATTTACTAACATTCCATGCACACTCATCTTCTTAGGAGTATGTGTAATACTTGGCACTTCAGAGTGTGTTTCCTGGGTAGGCACAATATTTTCATTTTGAAAGTACATTGTAAATGATGCTACCTATAACCATGGTAGAATCTGGCACAAACCAGGAGAGCACTGTCAAACTCCATATCATGACAAAAAGACAACAAAAAGATTATATAAAATCCCCAACCTACTCTCCTTTCCACCCCTCTCATTGTTATTTAAGGACAGCATCCTTCTCTGAATTTGCTCAAATAATGGCAATGATGATAATAATATATAACATTTATATAGCACTTTTAAGATTTGTGAAACACTTTATGTGTTATCTCTTCTGGTCCTCACAAAAATTCTACAAAGTAGAAGTTATAGTGATCACCACCACACCAACAATAGCTAGTATTAATATAACTCATCAGAGTCCATTGGGAAGAAAAAAGGTCAATATGACTGGTGATGGTTTGGAATGTAAGAGATGAAGTTAGCATATTTGATGTCCAACAAAGCTCTAGGAATTCCATAATTGAAATGGTTTACCAGTGTGTGCTCCCCTGCATGCTTTAGCTTCTTGGAGCCACAGATATGAAATGGGTTGGGGCTGGAGCCAAGATGGCAGAGTAAAAACAGGACATCTGAAGAGCTCTGGCTTCCACATCCTCCAATACATGTAAAAAATGACTCTAAACAAACTTTAGAGCTACAGGACCCACAAAGCGACAGAGAAAAACAAATCTCCCACTGAAAGATGCCTGGCAGGCTGGCAGGAAAGGTTCATCACAGAGTGCTGGGAGCCAAGCCCAGTCCCAATTGAGTATAGTTTTAGCCCTAGGGTGGCCCCAACCAGCCCTGGCTGGAGCATACTTCACCAGAGTAAATCACAAGCAGCTGTAACAGTTTCCAGATTTGTCAGTCCACAAATGGTAAAGACAAAGTAAAAGGGCAGTATGGAGATTTATTCCATGGAATAATTGGAATATTATATATATATATATAATTATATTATATAATATAATATGGAATATTATATAATATAACATGGAATATTTTATAATATAATATGGAATATTATATGGGGGAGCATGGTCCAGCTGCTACCAATGGAGCGAGAAGTGGAGGAGGCGTGGTGGCTGCAGCCACTGCCACGTGGCTGCTTCCAAGCTCCTGGCCTACAAATTTTAGGGGGACCAAGAGACCATTCAGAGGGTAATGTCTATTGCTTTGACCTACTTGGATCTGGATCTAGGCCTTGGGTGGTGGTCTTGGAGTGTGTGATCAGTGAGCCAGAGCATGTGGCATCTGTACAGAGAGTGCCCATCTAATAGCTCTAGCAGCTGCAAAAAAAACCCAGGATTGGGGACATAGCTGTCTCTGTTCTAGAAGCAGAGGTCCACTATGGCAAAGAGCTTAAAAGTCAACTAATTGGCTGCCAATGTGAGAAAGCAACAGAAGCACAAACAGATGATAGAATCCTTTTGGGGGGAAAAAAGGATCAAGGCATGGAGAAGGAGGAAGACATCAAAAGGAGAACTCCTGCATCAAAAGCTTCCAAGAAAAATACGAATTGGTTAAAGGCCATGGAGGAGCTCAAGAAGGATTTTGAAAATCAAGTAAGAGAAGTGAAGGAAAAATTGGGAAGTGAAATGAAAATGATGCAAGAAAATCATGAAAAGTGAGTCAACAGCCTGCAAAAGGAGACCAAAAAAAAAAAACAGTGAAGAAAATAACATCTTAAAAAACAGACTAACCCAAATGGCAAAAAAGAGGCTCAAAAAGTCAATGAGAATAAGAATGTTTTAAAAAGCCAAATTTGCTAGATGGAAAAGAAATTTCAGAAACTCACTGAAGAAAATAACTCCTTCAAAATTGGATTAGAGCAATTGAAAGCTAACAACTTTATGAGAAATCAAGATACTAAAAAACATATCAAAACAAATGAAAAAATAGAAGGCAATGTGAATTATCTCATTGGAAAAACCACTGACCTGGAAAATACATCCAGGGGGATCATTTAAAAATTATTGGTCTACCTGAAAGCCATGATCAAAAAGAGAGACTAGACACAATCTTGCAAGAAATTATCAAGCAAAATTGCCTTAATATTGTAGAACAAGAGGGCAAAATAGAAATTGAAGGAATTCACTGATTGCCTCTTGAAAAAGATCCCCAAAAGAAAACTCCTAGGATTATTATAGCCAAATTCCAGAGTTCCCAGGTCAAGAAGAAACTACTGCAAGTAGTCAGGAAGAAACAATTTGAGTGTTGTGAAAACACAATCAGGATAACACAAGACCTATAGCTTCTACATTAAGGGAGTGAAGGGCTTGGAATATGATATTCCTGAGGTCAAAAGAGCTACAACTAAAACCAAGAATCACCTACCCAGCAAAACTGAGTATAATGCTACATGGGAAAATATGGTCATTCAATGAAATAGAGGATTTTCAAGCATTCTTGATGAAAAAAACCTGAGTTGAACAGAAAATTTGACTTTCAAATACTAGAAGCAAGACAAACATGAGAAGGTAAACAGGAAAAAGAAATCATAAGGAACTTATTAAAGTTGAACTATTTACATTCCTACATGGAAAAATGATAATTGTAACTTTTCTCAGTATGAGGATATCTGAAGGGAATATATGTGTGTATGTGTGTGCACACATACACATATCATATATACATGTATACATTATACATACATATGTATATATTCATACATATATGTGTGTATAGCAGGATATATTTTTATATAAATATATATTTGAGTGTGGACATTTGTATGTTCATGTATACATAGATAGAGGGCATAGTCTGAATTGAATATGAAGGGATGATATATAAAAAATAAAATTAAGAGGTGAGAGAGGAATTTACTGGGAGAAGAAGAAAGGGAGTGATAGATTAGGGTAAATTATCTCATATGAAAGAGGCAAGAGAAAACTGTTACAATGGAGGGGAAGAGCAGGAAGGTGAAAGCGAATGAGACAACCTGATTCTCATTGAATTTGGCCTAAGGAAGGAATAACATACACACTCAATTGGGTATCTTACCCTGCAGGAAAATAGGGGGTAGGGGATAAGAGGGGGGAGGATAGAAGGGAGGGCAGATTGGGGGAGAGGGTAGTTAGAATCAAACATTTTTGAAAAGGGATAGGGTCAAAGGAGAAAATAGAATAAGTGGGGTGTGAGATAGGATGGAGGAAAATATAGTCTTCCACAATATAATTACTGGGGAAATGATTTGGGTAACTACACATTTACAATCTATATTGAATTGCTTATCTTCCCAGTGGGGGGTAGGTGAGGAGGAAAGAAGGGAAAAAAATCTGGAACTTAAATTTTTAAAAACAAATGTTTAAAAATTGTTTGTTTTTTTTTTTACATGCAACTGGGAAGTAAGATATGCAGGTACTGGGCTAAAGAAACCCATCTTGCCATACTAGAAAGCTAGGGGTTTAAGGGGGAGGATATAAGAGAGAACAGATTGGGGGAAGGGATATTCGGTAGGTTTGCTATTTTGGGGTGGGGGTAGGGGAAAGACAAGGAGAGAAAAAATGTAACTCAAAATCTTGTGGAAATGAATGTTGAAAACTAAAAATAAATAAAATTTTTAAAAAAGAAAAAAATGGGTACCAGATGAACACAAAAGGTGGAAAGTAGCCTTGAAAAGGACTTGGCAGCCTTTATACATATACATATGTATATATGTATGTATGTATATGTATATATATATATATATATATATATCCCAATTCTGACTCTGAGGCATCTTTTCCACTATCTATGATTTTTCAAAGATGATTGAGAATGGGTCATAAATCATATCTGGTAGTTTATTCCATATCTTGACATTAAATTCATCTAGAACTGATAATTTTTCATGTATCCTTCCTGATCTATATATCATTCTCCTTGTTAGGAAAAATTAAGTATGGAGTAGTTCTCCCTTCTTTTCTTTGTTCAGTATCATTATGATTTTTATCTCAAGCAGTAGTCTTGTCCTTTCTTTGGTCTTTCTCTTCCAAACAGCATTTTAAAGCCTTCTTGGTTGCCCCAAAATGCATTGCTAGCTTCAGCTTATTCTGAATTTTATTGTTTTTGACACTTCTAATATGACTGCTTCTTAAAAAAAAAACTTATCTTCAGTTACCTTCCCTTGCTTCTTTTATCTATACATTTCTAAATCTATGGCTGTGTCAATGAATTCTCTATGTGTCTACTCTAGTTTCTACAAATAGCATTCACCTCCCCCCCCCCCCATATCAGAATCATTTTTGTTTGTGTCATTAAAATGTCATTCAGGGAAGTTTCTTATCTCTCCTTGGACCAATATCTTTAATAGAATTTTATTTCATTGCACCCTGCCTTTTATTTTACTTCTCTGAAATGTGTTCTCTCTAAATGTAATATCTGCATCAGAATATAATTAGCTTTCTGCTACTATCCTATCATGAACTTCAAAATCTCCTTCTTAGTACCTATTATTGCTGTATTAACCAGTTTCTCATTGGTTGGGAACAGTCAAAATAATATAATCTGATATTGTTTCCTCTATATTTTTTGAAAAGTTGAACCAAAATCTATATCCCTGTAACTTCTATGACTTCTCTTTGGTCTGTCTTTCAGAGTCAAGCAAAAAACAAACAAACAAAAAATATCCAACAGCATCAACAACAAAACAAATAAAAAATAATAATACCTTTTTCATATGATAGTCTTTCAAATATTTGAAAAGAGCCATGAATTCCTCTTTCAATGTTCTCTTCTCCAAAATAAACCTCCTTAGTCTCTTTATAACCAATCTTTGTAAGGCATAATTTTCATTTCCATGGTACCAGGACATCCTGGTCACTATTCTTTTGACTTATTCTAGAGTATTAATGTCCTTTCTAAAATATGATATCTAAAACTGAATGCAGTCATTCAGCTACGGTTTCTCACAGTAGGAGAACAATATTTATTGCCTTCCTCATTTTGGATATGATTTCATATATTAGTACAGGTAAAACAATGTTATGGAGAAAGGAAATGGCAAACCACTCTAGAATTTATACCAAGAGAACTATGAATAGTATTAGCATGTTATGATCTGAGGAGTCATGAAGAGTTGGACATGACCGAATGATCAAACAACAAAGACTATACATATATATATATATATATATATATACACATATATATGTATATTTATATGTGTGTGTATTGTGTGTATATCCTACAAAATGTCTGAGGTCTTTATGACATCCATTGCCTTTTTCTTCTCCATCTTCTATTCATTTTGTTTTGTTTTTAAGGCAAGTGCAGAACTTTGTATTTATTCCTATTAACTTTCATTTGGAGAACTTCAGCCTCCTCTTCCAGCCTGTCAGGTTCAATTCATATTCCTATTCTGTCATGCAATACCCTATCTGTCCCAGCTTCCTGTCACCTAGAAATTTGTTTTGTATGCCATCTATATCTTCATAAATTCAATTGAAAATAATAGGGTCAAGGATAGGGTGTCATGGCATTTGGCAAGAGACCTCCCTGTTGCTTGACTTCAATCCATTAATTAATATTCTATGCTCTAGTTGTTCAAAAAGTATTAATCCTCCTATAGGCTGTATAATTTCAAGCATATTTCTTTTATCTTGTCTACAGAAATAATACAACAATTTTTTTCTAATGCATTATTGAAATTCACCTATACTCTTGGTCTACATTTAGCTTATTAACTATCTAGGGATCTTTGCCAAAAATAAAATGAACTTGACCTGGCAAGATTTTAATCCTAGTTGTCATTTATTAAGTACAATACAGGTTCCTAAAAGCTGAAGCCATACTGATGAAGTAAGTTGTAGACCTTGTCTTCAGGGGCCATTAGTTAGTTAGAAGATAAAGAACATATATAAAATGACAAGAATATAAGGAATGAGTGATTTGTTCTTAACAGGCCCATCGGGGCCTATATTGATTACTTGTTTCCTTTCATAAAAATCACAAATAATTCCTTTAATAGTTCTTTATAAAGTTTTTTGCCAGAAAATTGAATGAAGACGATCAGTCTAAAGTCTGAAGTGCTCCCAATTTCCCTCTTTGTTTGGAAAATCAAGATACTTGCCTGTCTCTAGTTCCTTAGTCACTCTTCATTATTTCTCATATATTGCTAATAAAACTCATTCCAACCCTTACTCCACCTGTGCCAAAAAAGAATAACAAAAACCTCTCTTATTTGGAACTTGTCTATTATTGTTTAGGGCACCACCATCCTACAAGTCTCTCAATTTGGCAAGCTCAGTTTCTTTCTCAATTCCTCTTACATTCTACATGTATCCAAATAGTTGCCAAACCTGACATTTATATATTCATAACATCATTTGCACATAACCCCTTTTCTCTACTTCCACAGCCATCACCCTAGAATAGACTTCATCACTTCTTGTCTAGACTATTGCAGTTGTCTTCTAATTGGTCTCTCTTCCACAAGTCTCTTGACAATCCAATCCATGCCCCCCACTGAGCTCCCAAAACGTTTTAATTAATTAATTTTTAGTTTTCAACATTCATTTCCATAAGATTTTAGTTCTAAATTTTATCTCCCTATAAAAGTAAATTTACCAAAAATAAAAGAGGATTAATGAAATGAGAATTTAAATTTTGTGAGATGCTAGAATATTAACATGAAAGAAGAAATCTTATAAATCAGTGAAGAAAAAGAGAAGATTTAGAAATAAGAAAGAACTGATAAATTATATAAGAAAGCAAAAGGTGATATTTTTTAAAAAATAATAAAATTGACAGTCTCAAAAGGAGTAATACAAAGTGTATTAACAAATCAATTAAAGGTAATTTGAAACCATGAATAATTATCAATTTCACATCAAAGCAAATTAGGAGGTTTCACCTCACATTGAGTAAATTATTAAAGATTAAAAAAGCTGAAAATAGCCAATTTTAGATGGGTAGCTGGAAGATGGGAATATTAGCATACCTTTGATATTTTTATATACATAAAAATATGTATATGGAAATATAAGTATATATATATACACAAAATACTCATTTTAACATAATTATCATAGCAATGAAGAAGGAATTACTAAACAAATTATGGTACATTAATGCAATATGACTGCTCCATAAGAAAGAAGGAAATGAAGAAATTTTCCCTAATCTTCATGACAAAGGAATGCTCTCTAGAGGCAGATGAAGAGGGATATATTTGGAAATGAATGTCATGTGAAAACAAAAGACATCAATAAAATAATGAAAAATAATATATGCAACTGGATTTCAATGTCTGCCCTATAAATAAAGAAGAATTATTTCTCAAACTGCCAGTCAAAACTTACCTAAGATAACTGTGTTAAAGCTTCGTTACACCTCAATAAGCCAACAGCAGAAAGGCACAAATAGGTAGCTTCCACCACATTCCTGCTATCATATCAGTGTCCTTGTTTCTTTCAAATATGAACTATAAAATGTGAACTCTGTGAGGGACATTAGATATCTTTAGTAAACTTCCTCATTTTATTAGAACCTAAAATTCAAGATTATCAAATCCTAGCCCTAAGACAAACTCCATAAGCAGTATAACCAAGAGTTTCCTCCACTCAAGCCAACCTAGCAAGGCCAACACTCCTGTGATGGTCTGGCAACTTCCATCCTAAGACTTCCAGCCTCCACTATTCCATAGCAGTGGGAGGGGAAGATGACCCCAGCTCTTATCATTTGCCAGGAACTATGCTAAGTTCTGGGAGATTGGGGGAGGGGAGGAAGATCAAACAGTCTTTGTCCTCAATGTGACTGCTACTCTCCTTCCCCCTCAATTATTTTGGTCCCAAATGAAAAAAAAAATCCCATTCATTTCTCTGCCAGTTTCTTTCTACTTCCCTTCTATAGATTGCTTAAGATCATAAGACTAGCCAGTAGAATAAACAGTACTAAAACCCAGGTGTCGGAACTCTAATCTTGGAGCTAAATCTTCTCTGCCAGAGAAAGGAACTAGGTTTTTTTTTTTCCTTTAAGCGCTAGAAAAGGTGGTGTTGTGACCCAGCCTGAAAGACAAGGATTTTGTTATTAATACCTTGAGCTGCTGTTTTCTGCTTCAGCGAATCAGTCATCTCCCTCCAGTTCAACAGCTGGCACTGTCAAAAGAAAGTGATTCATTTTAGTGGAAAGTCTCTTTGCCCTCTATACACCATAGCATTTGGGACTCTAGAGTCCAATGACAAACTCCAATTTCACCCAGGATTCCACAGCCTGATTTTGAAAGGATAATTCTAAAGAGATTTCAGGTTATGTGCAAGTCACCAGCTCTTGCTCATTATTCATAATCTACTTTAAATGAATAGAATGTGACCTGTCTTGTTCCTTCTTTCTTCCCCTTTTCTGATATGCAAAACTGCTTTTTTTTTATTCATTCTGAGCTGATCTAAGGAGAACTTAACATTTCTATACCATGTGTGGAATTTAATTTCCTAACTACCATTTTATAAAGCATGAAATGATAGCCCTGTGTCTCTAGGCTTGAAAAACTACTGAGTCTTGATGTCTGCAGGGAGTAGAACACTGATTGATATGTTAATACAGTAGGATTCTCTCTTGGAAGGATGTGGAAGGGGGACAGCTAAATATACACTACCAAAGCATGACAGTCCTGCTTACTGTAGGCTTTTAAATTAAAGAAATAAAATACCTCAAAAGGGCATTTCAAGTCAGAAATTTTTCTCCAACTTAATTTGGCTAGATTTCTGGTGTTATCACATGTTCATTTCCTCATCAAACATTCATTACCTATTATTTACAAGGTACTGGTCTGGACTATGGTGTGAAGTTGTGTAAAAAACTGTTTCTCCCTTCAAAGAACTTTGACTTTAGTCGGGGAGATAAGAAAGGAGGATATATAAGGACCGCACAGGTTTGATACCCAGAAAAGCTGGGAGAAGGGATTGTTTGTCATTTTTTTTGTTTCTGTATTCCCAGTGCCAGGATAGTACTTTGTACCTGGTAGGCTCTTAATGGATATTTAAATTGAATTCTTGATTAACATAGAGTTCAGTAAAGGGAAAGATCATTGTTGGTTCTGAGATCAGAAAAGGCTTTATGTAGCTGATGACATTTGAAATGAGCCTTGAAGGATGAGTATGATTTTATGTTTGGTGAAATGGCAAAGGATTTACTCTTTCCTGGAAGGAAGTAAATGAGAAGATAGTGAGGAACTTCCCACAAACTACAACACCATCAATGTAAATAACAATGTAGCACAGTTGGCATATCTTTATATCTATGGAGTTGAAATAAACTAGTCACTCAACAAATACCTGAGGACCTACAATGTGCCCAGAACTAGGCACAGAAGAGATAAAATAACTAGAAGACTATTGACCCTTCTCCTGAGGATTCTTGAGGGCATAAAAATATAAAGATATATAAGACTTAAATACCAATGCAATGTGGTATGTAACAAAGCCCAAAAGAGTTTTGCAGAGACTTTGTGTATAGCAGCTCAACAAAAAGAGATGAGTATGGGCTGGCTCAGGTTGAGAAAAGAAGGTTCCTGAAATCACTGAAATTTGAGTCTTGCCTTGAAGAATGGCTAGAATACAAAAAAAGCAGTGAGCAATCAGGTGAAAGCACGAAACGAAAGTGTAGGGATGGGAATGGAACTTCTAAACACAAATTTCCTTTTAAACAAAATTTGCTTATTGGTTAGCATCTTGCCTGATTCCAATTTTGCTAACACTTACAAACATTAGTCCCCTGTAAGAAGAGAGGAGCCCATCCATTCTGCTTCTTGGGATGTTATTTGAAGATGCGTATAAGGGTAACTAGTCCTTAACAACTCACTGATGGATAACTGTGCTGTTCGCTAATCTTGTCACATTGGTCACTTGCTAGAGGTACAATTAACACATTGAGGCTAGCCTGATAGCACATCAATAACTGTCCCCAATGAAAGATGACAAAGACAAGAAATCCCTAGCATTTTAATTTTCCATCCTTACAGCTTCTACAAACTAAGAAGAAATCTCCATAATACAGCTTGAAAACTGACACCAAGGTCACATCTCAGGGCTCACATCATTCCTATAGTTTGGAAAGACACTCAAAGGTGCTCAGTTAAATGTTACATTACTGAATGACATACTCTTTCCAATTTTGACCTAGAGGTCTCCTCCCATTCCTCCTCTTTGCACTTTTTCTGGGTTGAATTAATTTTCTTTGGAACTTCCAATAAAATTCACTAGAACTCCAGTTCTGAGAATTCAGGAAACTTCAGTGTTGCTTAATAAGGCCTTAACATTTGGAGCAGGGACATCAATCTAGCAGAAGACCTGCCATTTAGATCTCATAGGAAAGGTTTCAAAGATATAGGGCAGGATCATTTTGAAAGAATTAGAAAGTTGAGCTTGGAGAAGTGAAGATTTGGGAGAGATGTAATAGCTGCCTTCAGTATCTGGAGGATTATCATATAAAGGAAGGATTACACTCATTCTGTTTGGCCTCACAAATTCAGGGTCAATATTTATAAGGACTTTCTAAATCAGATGTACTTCCCAAACATGCAGCTATTCCCTCCAAGACACTATAATAGGAACTGAGGAATACAAAGATAAAAATTAAAGTCTTTGCCTGTAAGGACTTTACAATAAAATAGGAGAGATGTATATAGATCTATATTTATATATATAAAGCTACAGATATCCACATATGCATCACACATGCATCTATACATATATTTATAATACATATATACACATATGCAATGTTACATAACACAGTAAAGTAAAATAATATCACGGTGCATATATATGTGTGATATATGTATGTATGCATACATACATACACATTTATACATGCATATAGCTATATACTGGTCTAAATGTCTAAAAATGGAATGAGCTCCCTTTTTAAATAATTATTTTTTTCATTCACTAGCATGTTCAAATGAATAGATCACAGCAAATCAGGGATATTGTAAAAAAAAAAGAATTCATGCATTGATTAGAGAGTTGATCTGGATGACTTCTAATTATTCTTTTTATACTTTCCTCTTTATTCTTCTATTTCTTTCTTTCTCTGACTTCTTTTGATCATTTCAAGCTCATATTTAACCTCCTTCATTCTCAATTTCCCCTTTAGTGATAATAACAATAACATAAGGTAGGGTAGCACAGAGAATGCAAAGAGCCTCAGTTTACTTCTGAACAGTTATGTTGATTCATGACTGAAATTCCTTAATGCTTTTATATAATGTAGGATGCTTTGGCTGATCAATCCCGTGACTGTCCTACAAATGACTAATACAAAATACTAATAATCTCTAAGCTCTGTGGAAAGAAAAAAAAAAGCACTTTTCAAATATGGATGCCAGAGATACGGTAAGAGATCAAAATCAAAGAGGAAAAGGTTGAGGTGCACAACATCCCTATGATCCTATCTGCTACTGGAGTTGAACCAAAGATGCTTTCAGAGAGTCCACAGGTATTTTATCCACCTATTCAGTAATCCATAGAACATTAAATATAAAAGAACAATAGCAGGATAGTGACTCATCCCACAACTATTCTTATCCAAACTTCATGTTAAAAAGATGAGAAGAATGAAGTGATAATAATAATGGTAAATAGATTTCATTTCTGTATGCATGTTAAAATTTAAAAACTTCTTTCCTCACAACAACTGTTAATAATGTGGTGGGGGAATTATCCTCATTTTAAAGATGAAAAAGTGAGTCACAGCAGTCAATTCAATTTCTCAGGATCCATCAGTGTAGTAAATGCTGGGATCTTGGATTCAACTCTAACTCAATTGACTCCAAGTCCAAATTTAATCCACTCTCTCAAGAATTGGACTAAATTATCTCTAAATTCCATTCCCGCTCTAAATTCTATGATTCTACAAACATATCAAAAAAAAGAGGCATACAGAAATAGATTGCACCACCTCTCCTCAAAGAGTCTAAGGCTGGGACATTAATACTGTTTTTCTGTATCTAAAGTTTGGAATAATTTCTTTTGCAATTTTATATGGGAGGTCATTCACCTGTTCAGAATTTCTTAACATTGACATAATAAATACATACATACATATATATATGTGTGTGTGTGTCTGTATATATATGTGTGTGTGAATGTGTATATGTGTGTATATATGTGCATGTATGTGTGTAGATAGAGACAGATAGATAGATAGATGATAGACAGATAGATAGATAGATAGATAGATAGATAGATAGATAGATAGATAGATAGATAGATA
>NW_027187273.1:2028989-2112210 GCF_028583685.1 Petaurus breviceps papuanus | reverse complement strand
ATAGATAGATAGATAGATAGATAGATAGATAGATAGATAGATAGATAATTGTGTGTGCAGCAACTGTGCTCTGACTCACTCTCCCAAAACCAGGTAAGATATATCTGTTCTTATACTTCCAGGTATTTGTTTTCTCTATGGACTTTGGCTCAAGGATCCACATCTATTTTCCTTCCCAATATTACATGCCAGCTACTAGTGCCCTAGTTATATTTAAATATTTGGCATCAATCAATAAAACTATGTTTATTTTGAAGATTTAATATAAAAATAAGTAAAACATATTTTCCCTAATATTAGGGGATCATGTTCACCCCATAACACCTTGGTCTCTGGGAGAATCAAGGTTTACTCATAGTTCTGTTCCTATATATCATTGGTACCACCAAGTTGATACCAAAAGGGGCATCACTGCTAGATTAGTATTTGTTGCAGTTGCTAAGATGGGTTCCTGAGAGTCTCTTCTCCCTTCTCAGGACATCTAGTCTGATGCAAAATTTGGTCTGCTTTCCCCAGATGCCTATAGCTCCCTCTTTAAACTTCTAGATTCTTCTCCATCTAAAATTGGATACACACACACACACACACACACACACACACACAATGTGCCTAATGATAACCATCTCTAGGATTCAGGGAAGGAAGAAAAAAGGAAAATTTATATCTTAACGTTATTATATAATTATTATTGCATAATAATAATAATAAATAGCAAGTTGTACATAATCAACTTGCAGTTTCATATGAGATAACCTCTTTTTATTTTACTACATTATGGAAATACTTGTTTATATATAATATATATCCTCTCCTTTTTTTGTTAAACCACTTTAATATATAAATGTGTGTACATATGTATACATACATATATATATACTTTATTTCATTAAATATTTCTAGATTACATTAATTTTTTTAATTTGAGTTACAAATTCTCTCTTTCCCCTCCCAGACTCCTTGAGAAGTCAAAAATTATGATATAAATTATACATGTGAAGTCAAGAGAAACATTTGAAATTAGTCATGTTGCAAAAGAAACACACATACAAACAAGAAAATAGTGGAAAATCTGCTTCAATCTGCACTAAGTTCATCAGTTCTTTCTCTGGAGACAGAGCATTTTTCATCATGAGTCTCTGGAATTGTCTTAGATCACTATTTTGAGCAGAGCAGCTTAGTTTTTCTCAGTTGGTCATTGTTATAAAATGGCTATTATGTTCTAAAATGTTCTGGTTCTGCTCGTTTTACTTTGCATCAGTTTTTATAAGATGCCCCAGACTTTTTTAAACCCTGCTTCTCATTTCTCAAAGCATAATAATATTCTATAATAATCATTAATTACAACTTGTTCAGTCATTTTCCAGTTGATAGGCATGCCATCAAAAAGAGCTGCGATAAGTATTTTTGTACAAACAGGTTCTTTTCTACTTTCTATGATCTCATTTGAATACTGAACTAATTATGGTGTTCCTGGATTAAAGGGTATATATAGTTTTATATCTCTTTGGGCTTATTTCTAAATTATTCTTCAGAATGATTGAACAAGTTCACAACTCCACCAACAATGCATTAATGTTCCAATTTCTCCACATTCCCTCTAGCATTTGTCATTTTCCTTTCTATCATGTTAGCCAGTCTAATAGGTATGGGCTGTTACTTCAGAATTGCTTTAATCTACATTTCTCTAATCAATAGTGACTACTAAATAATTTTTACTAAAGCATTTTTTCATGTTATTATTGATAACTTTTATTTCTTCTTCTGAAAGCTTTCTCTTGATATCCTTTGACCATTTATCATTTAGGGATTGGTTTTATTTTCATAAATTTGGTTCAGTTCCCTATATGTTTAAGAAATGAGGCCTTTATAAAAGAAACTTGCAGTATTTTTTTTACCAGTTTCCTGATTTTATTCTAATTTTGGCTGCGTGAGTTTTATTTGTACAAAAAATTTAAAAACCATGTAATCAAAATTATCCATTTTATGCCCATTGTACTCTCTGTCTCTTGTTTGGTTGTGAAGTTTTCCCTTACTCATAGATCTAATAGGTACATTGGTCCAGGCTTCCCTAATTAACTTATGGATATGATCCTTTATGTCTAAACCATTTACCAATTTTGACCTTACCTTGGTATATCATGTGAGGTATTGGTCTCTAAGCTTAGTTTATATCAAAATGCTATCCAGTTTTCCCAGCAATTTTTTTTTCAAATGATAAAATTTTATCCCCAAAGCCTAGACCTTTACAGTTACCAAATATAAGATTGCTATGGTCATTTACTACTGTATAGTCTTGATGATCCATCACTCTATTTCTTAGCAACTATCATATTGTTTTCATAATTATCACTTTGTAATAGAGTTTAAAATCTGGTACTGCTTGATTGATTTTCTTCACAATGCTTTATTTCCTTGATATTTTTTACCTTTTATTCTTCCAGATAAATTTTATTATTGTTGTGATTCTATAAAATAATAATTATGGAGTTTCTTTGGTATAGGACTGAAAAAGTAAATTAACTTAGGTAGAATGTGCATTTTCATCATATTGGCTTGGTCTACCCACACATAATTACTATTTCTCTAGTTGTTTAGATCTGTTTTTACTTGAGTAAAAAATGTTTTAGAATTGTGTTCATATAGTCCCTGATTTGTCTTGTCAGGAAGACTCTCAAGTATTTTACATTGCCTGCAGCTACTTTAAATATAATTTATCTTTCTATCTCTTCCTGCTATACTTTGTTGATAATACATAGAAATGCTGATGCTTTATGATGACTTGTTTAACATTCTGCAACTTTGACAAAGTTGTTAATTTTTTAAACTTGTTTTTGAGTTGTTTCTATAAGGTTTTCTAAGTTTATTATCATGTCACCTGCAAAGAGTGATTTGATTATTTCCTTGTTGCCTGTTTTTATTTCTTCACTTCTCCGCTTCTTTTACTGCTAGAGGTAGGATTTCTAATATGATATTTAATAATGGTAGTGATAATGGACATTCTTGCTTCACCCTGGATCTTATTAGGAAATCTTTTAGTTTTTCTTCATTACAGATAATTCTTGCTATTGGTTTTAGATAAATACTCTTCTTATGCTCTCAATATTTCATTGAAAGCTTTTTCTGCATTTAGTGATATAATCATATGATTTTTGTTGCTTTTGTTATTGATTTGATCAATTATACTGATAATTTCCTAATATTGAACCAGTACTATATTCCCATTTTTAACCCCATCTGGCCATATTGTATGATCTTTTGATATGTTATTGTAATTTCCTTGTTAACATTTTATTTAAAATGTTGGCATCAATATCATTATGGAAATTGGTATATAGTTTTCTTTCTCTGATTTTGCCCTTTCTAGTTTAGGAATAAAAACTATGTTTGTACCATAAAATAAATTTCTTAATAATCCTTCTTTATTTCTTTTTTTCAAATAGTTGGCATAATACAAGTATTAATTTCTCTTTAAATACTAGGTAGAAATCACCTGTAAATCCATATTGTTCTGGAGATTTTTCTTAGGGAACTCATTGATGGTTCACTTGATTTCAATTTCTAGAACAGGGTTAAGTATTCAAATTGCCCTTCTGTTAATTGATCAATTTATATTTTTGCAAATATTAATTAATTTTACTTAAATTGTAAGTTTTACTGGCATATAATTGGGAAAATATCCCTTAATAATTATTTTAATTTCATTTTCCTTAGTGGAGCATTTACATTTTTAATAAATATAATGGGTTTTTATTCCTTCTTTTTTATATAAAGCTAGTCAATGATTTATCTATTTTACTTTTTTAATAAAATGGGTTCCTAGTTTTATTTATTACTTCATTTTTAACTTTCAGTTTATTATGGAATATCTTTTGTTGTTTTCAGAATTTCCATTTTTTTGTGTTTAATCATGGATTTTTAACTTGCCATTTTTCTAACCTTTTTAGTTGAATATCCAATTCATTGATCTTTTCATTCTCTCTCTTATTGGTATATGCTATTAGAGATATAAATTTTCTCATAAGTGTTGTTTTGGTTGCATTCCATAAATTTTGGCATGTCATATTTTTGTTTTGAAATTATTGATTGTTTCTCTAATGTGTTCTTTGACCCAGTCATTCCTTAGGATCAGATTACTTAGTTCCCAATTAATTTTTAACTTATGTTTCTGAAATCCCATATGGAATTATCATTTTATTGTATTATTGTCTGAAAAGAATACATTTAAAATTTCCTGCTTTTTTGCACTAGTGTTGAAGTTTTTATGCCCTAAAACATGGTCAATTTTTGTGAAGGTACCATGAACAGCTGAGAAAAAAATATAATTATTCCTATTCTAATTCAGTTTTCTCCATAGATCTATCATTTATAAGTTTCTTCAATTCTATACATATACTTAATTTCTTTCTTATGTATTTTATGGTTAGATTTCTCCAGCTCTGAGAGGGGAAAATTGAGGTCCCCTACTAACACAGTTTCATAAATCATTTTCTCCTATAATTAATTTATCTTCTTCTTTAAGAATACAGTTACTCTGCTGTTTGGTGCATATATATTTAGCATTCATATTACTTCATTGTCTATGGTGCCTTTAAGCAAGATGCAGTTTTTCTGATTATCTCTTTTAATTAGATCTATTTTCCCTTTTGCTTTGTCTGAGATTATAATTCCTACCCCTACCTTTTTCATGTCAGTTCAAGCATAATTAATTTTTCCAGTCTGATTCTAATTCTGTGAATGTCTGTTTCAAGTCTAATTTTTAAACAACACATTGTTGGATTTGGGTTTCTAATCTAATCTACTGCCTCTTTCCATTTTATGGGTGAATTCAACCCATTCCTATTTATAGTTATGATTAGTAAATGGGCATTTCCATCTATCCTATTTTCTTGATTCTCTCTCTCTCTCTCTCTCTCTCTCTCTCTCTCTCTCTCTCTCTCTCTCTCTCTCTCTCTCTCTCTCTCTTTCTCCCCTTTCCCTCACTTTATTTTTGTCTTATCTCTCCTCTAAAGTCTACTTGCTTCTGATCACTACTTCCCTTAATATCCCTTCCATTTTATCACCCCAAATTTCTCTGACTCCTTTTCCCTACTATTTCCCTGCTTGGCAAGATGGATTTCTATAAATACTTGTGTGTGTGTGTGTGTGTGTGTTATATAATACACACACATATATTCCCTCTTTGAACCCATTTAGATGAGAGTTAAGTTCAAACATGGCCCAAACTACCCATAGAATTTTCCCTTCCATTATAAAAGGTCATCCCTATGTACCTCTTTTATGTGAGATAATGTAATAATAATGGGAATTTGAAGATCTTCCCTGGCCCTCAATAGGCCTAATTTGAACATTGTCTCTGCCCTTTAATAGGCCCAAGGGAATTTGAAGATCTTCCCTGCCCCTTAATAGACCTAAGGTAATCATATGGAGCCTGTGGTGGGAGGAGTTTGGTGAACAGGTGGAGCAAGAACAATGGAGCAGAGCTGGGAGGCATCAGAGCAGTTAGAGCTGGAGGAGAGAGAGGATACAGGCAACCAGACAGCTAGTATTGTGAGTGTTTGTTTGTGTGGAGGCTTTGGGATGGTGTTGCTTTCTGCAGTAATGAGGTGTATTAACTTCGTTGTTGCTATGATGGATTTGATTTTCTGGTGTTGGGATTAGGCTTTCTGGTGTCTGAATAAATGTTTTGATTCTGTCTTTTATACAAAGAGTCTGCTATATTTTGAGACTCAGAACTATGAGGGCAAATTCATAGTCATTGTCAGTGCTGTGAATATTGTGTTGGCACTACTGATAATTTTCCCAATTCTTACTCTTCCTTCTCCCAGGCCATCCTTTTTTCTTGAACATCCATTTTTTCAATCATCTCAACATAATTAACTCACCCCTCATGCCCTCTCCTAACTGCCCTAATAATACTAAAGTTCTTAGCAGTTAAATGTATCATCTTTCCATATAGCAATTAAATGATTTAACTTTATTGATTTGTCTTTCCCTTTTGATTTCTCTTTAATGCTTATCTTTTTTTCTATTCTTCTCTTGAGTCTTGTATTTGAAACTCAAATTTTCTATTCAATTTTGGTCTTGTCACCATGAATGTTTGAAAGTCCTCTGTTTCATTAACTATCTTTTTTTTTTCTCCTGAAAGATACTGAGCTTTGCTGAATAGGATATTCTTGGTTATAACCTAGCTTTTTAGAATTCCATGATATCATATTCCAAATCTTTTGTTCCTTTAACATGGTAGCTGCTAAACTTTGTTTGATCCTTAACCTCGCTCTACAATATTTCAATTTTTCACCTAGCTGCTTGAAGTATAGTTTTTTTACCTGGGAATTCTGGAATTTGGTTATAGAATTCCTATGATTTTGAGATTTTTCATTTTTGGATATCTTTCATGTGGTGATCATTAGATTCTTTCTATATCAATTTTACCCTCTGTTTCTAGGATATTGATGGACTTTCCCTTAACAATTTCTTGAAATATGATATCTAGGTTCTTTTTTTTATTGTGGCTTTCAGATAGTACAAAGATTTCTTAAATTACCTGTCCTTTATCTAGTCTCTAGATCAGTTGATTTCCAATGAGTTCTTTTTTCTTCCATTTTTTTTATTCTTTGGATTTTATTTTATTGTTTCTTCATCTTCTATGGAGCCATTAGTGTCCATTTACTGAATTCTAATTTTTAAAGAATTATTTTCTTTAGTGAACTTTCATTCCTCTTTTTTCCATTTCCTCAATTTTATTTTTAAAGTGTAATTTTCCTCAGCATTTTTGTGGCTTTTTTACCAAGCTCTTCAGTGTCTTGCCATATTTTCCCCCTCACTCTCATCCTCTATCACTCTTCCTTGATTTTGAAAATTATTTTTAGCTCTCCCAGAGATTCATCTTGGTCTTGTGTCCTATTTTCATTTTTTTCCCTTCAAGGCTTTGGTTGTGGTTATTTTGATATCATTGTCTTCTTCTGAGTTTGTGTCTTGATCTTTTCTGTAAACATAGTATCTTTTTTTTAATAATCAGGTTTTTTTCTTTGTTGTTAGTTCATTTTCCCAGCCTTATTTTTTTATACTGTGAACTTAATGTTAAAAGTTGGTCTATGTCCCTAGAGTAGCAGTGTGGAAGCTCACTGTTCCGAGTCTCAGGGGTTTTTTTGTAGTGCTGTTTTCAGAGCAAGCTTGGGAATTTGCAAGTTTTTGATGCTTCCAAGGATAGAAGTGCGGTCACTGCTGTCCTTTTCTCCTTGTCTGTGCTGTGGTCCAAACCCTGGAAGGTTCCCTGATTCCTCATTGCCTCAAGAAATATTATTCCTCAGGGTCTCTGACCCCTTATGACTGAAAACAATACTACTCCTCAAGTTCCCTGCTCCCTTTAGGCCAAAAGCACTCTTCTCTTCCTTTGAATTGTGACCTGCAAGTGAGTATAGGCAATGGAATTACCAGTGTCTAGTCCTATACCCAGTATAAGGATGAGGGTCACATGTACTCTTTTTCTGACCAGTTTCCCTTACCATTTTTTCTATAGAGCTTCAAAATCTGCTGCTGCTACTTACCACCCTCTAGTCCCACCGCTGATGTTGTGTCCACATGGGTACCAAGCTTATCTCCATTCCCGTGTCACATAGCTCTCCTTCCAGTCTCCTACGATGCTGGGATGGGAAAAGCAGGCTGTCTCCCTTCTCCTCATTGACACTTCTGCTCCCTCCTTCTGCTTCCATATTCCAACAATCTTCATTTTTAAAGATTCACTTCATTTATCTACATTGCTCTATCCAGATCCTTGTTTCCATTTTTGATTGTTATGTTTTTCTCCTTCCTTTCTCAATAAATTTAGTGCCTGGATACAGTCTTTGTCTTAACCCAACCTCTGACCTTAGACTTAAGGATTTCATGTTAATAGCCCATCAAAGATCCAGTCCTCCTAGTTCTTTGACTTCTTCAACCCTATGACCTGCCCTTTCACTCCATATCAGCCATGATAGGAGGGAATATACCCTTGATCTTACCATCACCCTTCACTATCCTACCTCCATAATCTGGAACTCTGAGTTCTGACTCTTTTTCCCAATCTTTCCATCTCTCTCTTTGGTTTTTTTTATACCTCCTATTTTTTTTTTTATTTTTACTATTACCTAATCAACATACACACACCTGCCTTGCTCTCCAAATCCATCATCCTAGTTCACTTTCATCCCTTCACAATTTTGACCCTATAGCAAATCTGTAGCCTCGACGCTTTTTTTATGTTATAATTCAAACTTTGACAAACATCATTATGATTGGCTACCTTCATCATAATCTTCCACACCTGCTCTCATGATGCTGAATTATGATACAGGAAACCACACAACTGTACCTGTTGGGGAGGTATGTTACAAATTTATATTATTTAATCTTGATCTCACATTTTAAAAAATATCCTCTTTTGATCAATGTATGCCCTCAAGCTATTACTTTATATTTCTCTTACTTTTCATAGCCAAACTCCTAAGGGAAAAAAATCTGTCCTTACTCATTGTCTGTAATTCATGTAACACTCACCTCTCAACATCTAATTTGGCCTTCAACCCTACCCTTCAACAGAAACTGTTCTCTACAAAACTAGCAATAGTTTCTGAATTGCTAAATCCAATAAGAAAAAACTGAGACTAACCAAAGCAAAATTGTTTACCCAGGGAAACAAAAGCAGGAATTTGACTTAGGTTTTTCTGATGCCAAGTTTTCTGTCTTCAATGGATAGGATATATTTGACTATAGGCACCATGGTAAAAGGGGGGGGGGGGTGTCAACCTTATATACTTACTAGCTGTATGATTCTGAGAAAGTCACCTAACCGTGTTTGCCTCCATTTCCTCATCTACAAAATTAGAGACGAAAATGGCAAAGCGCCAAGGAAAAGTACTAAGTTTGTTGGAAAGCATCAAATAAAATGATCTATGTAAAGCACCTCCCAAACATCTCTAATTTCATAGATGTGGAGCTGGAAGGAATCTCAGGGTCATCTCATCCAACTCCTTCATTTTACAAATGAAGAAACCAAAGCCAGAATTGAAACTATTTGCCCAAGGTCACACATATAGTACATGGGAAAACCAGGTCTTCTGTTTCTAAACTCCTTTCTTCTCTTCTATACTACCCACAAACACTAAATAATTGTCCTCAATCATTACTGTGAATATGTAACTGAACAATGTATATTGTTTAAACATGTCATTTGACTAAAGGCAAGAGTCAGAGCAAAGGCCTTCTGGAGTATCTCTCATTTAGAAGTATAAGATTGTGTTGTTATTGTTTTATAGTGAATAAGATGGACCTATAAAACCAAGAAGAAATAAAATAACAAAAGAAAAAAAACAGAAGTGGTAGTAGGGAAGAAAGAGGAGTTTGGTGACTAAAAATAGTCTTCACCCTCTACTCTACCCCCCTGTGTACATAGGAATTAATACACTATGAGGTACAATAAATTCTCTTTTGAAACCACTATTTCCTCTAACAGTGGTAAATGTTTATAGGATTTTGAATAAATAAAGTAGGATGACTTCCTTATTAATGCTAAAATATGAAAATATAAAAAGAGTTGTTGTTGGGTTTGGGTTTTTTTTTTTTTATCATCACTGAGGTATTTCCAAGGCAATGGACAGTTCAACACTGGGAGGAAGCAATTACGTTCCTGAGATTAGGATACCTGGTGGAATGCCATAAGCCAGAGCAATAAGGAAAGAAAAAAAAGTGCTAAAAATAGAGGGCAGAGTATTTGGTAAAGTGAAATAATGCCTTTAGAGAAGACACTAGTCTTATCTAAATTTCATTATTTCCCCTTTCTTCAGTATAAGGCTCTGCATACAGTAGGCACATAATGTTTTTAATTCTTTTATTAGAGTAAATTAGCTTTTTCCAAGACCAAGAATATTCTTACCATGTTTGCTGGTGTTAATAGACTTTTAGGATTACACTTCCAAGGTCTTTAAAATTTTATATACTGCCAAGTATACTATATTTTTAAATGTACAGTCCAAAAAGCAAATGTGAGTGAGTAGAGAGAAGAAAATGTCCCTTGGCATAGCATGATTAAGAAGAATTCTAAAATCATAGATACTTCAACCTACCACCTGAACTTCTAATTTTTTTCATTTTGCAGTTAACGAAACTGAGGCCAAGAGATGTTAAATTCATAATAATAGTAATATTAATGAACATTTAAATGCTTTCTATGTGCAAGTCTGTACTAAGGGCTAGAGATACAAACAGATAATAAATACAAATGACTTTCCAAAGGTCACACAATTAGCAAGTGAGAAAATCATTACTTTGGGAGTCCAGTCGAAAGACATCACTTTTATACTATTTTGCAAACTCCTAATGACAGGAAACGCCCTCCCCATTTCTTTCCATTCATCAAACCCTGCTAGACTAGCTCCAAGATTTCATCCATACAGATTTTCCCAACACAATCCAATCCAAAGAGGATTTTTTCCCCATTCTCAAAATTTCTATAGTACTATGACCTGGTTCACAATTTTTATTATTTGGTCATATCTTGTTTTGTGTTACTATTTCATTGTTTCATGTGTCTATGTCACTTTAGTTGGCCTACAAACTTCTTTATGTTGTAGGTCTTTTGTACTTTTGTTTTCCCCATGAGTGCTTGGCATAGATCTGAGCACGAGCAGATGTTCAATGAAATCTCACTGATGTGATTTCATCAAAAAATGATAGAATAAATAAAAAAGCATATTTATTAAGCATTTTCAATCTGAAAAGGTTGTAGATACCAAGAGAAAAACCAAATAGTCCCTGCTTTCCCAGGGGAAGAAAAGTTTCCATTTTCAGATGAAAATTTTTAGTGGCAAAGCAGTTTTAATGCAATTTCTTTTAAAAATGTTTCACATGTGGAACATTTTTACAACGTGGCAAAGACTTTGGTGCAAAAACTCCCTACCACCACCACCATCCTTCAAAAGCTGTGACTGCCAAAGGAGTCATTCAGTCATGACTGTAGGGAAGTCCTTCTCTCTGGACCTTCTATGAAATATGAGCATTGTCCTTCACAGTCTAACTGTAGCATTCCAGACCATTATATGTTACTCTCCTTGGAACACTCTTTGATCCAACCAAATTGGTTTACTTGCCAGTTCCTCACACTTGGTATTTTATCTCTCTTCTATATTTCTTTGTACAGGATATTCCTCATTCCTGGAGTGCCCTTCCTCTTTACTACTGTCTCTTAGAACCCTTAGCTTTCTTCAGTCTAGCTCAAGATTTAGCTATTAAATGAGACCTTTCTTGATCTGTCTATTAGTGCCTTCACAGCCCTAATCAAATTACCCTAAATTGATTTTCCATATGTTTTAGCGTTACTTACGTGTGTATGTTATTTCTCAGTACAGTATGTGAGAGGGATGGCTTAATTGTTGTTTTTGTATCCTCAGTAGCTAGTATAGTGTCTTAATTGATTATCTCTAGGGTCCCTTTATATCTCTAACCTACTACAGTTACCAGATTCTGCTATGTGTTGTGTCTGTGTGTGTGTTTTTCTCTGTCTCTCCCTATCTCTGTATCTGTTTCTCTCTTGTGTCTTTGTCTCTGTCTCTATCTCTCTGTGTCTCTGTTCCTGTCTCTGTCTATTTCTCTGTATCTCTGTGTCTGTCTCCATCTCTCTCTGTGACTGTTTCTCTGTCTCTCTGTGTGTATGTATGTGTGTTCTTCCTTCCTCCCACACACATATTTTGGCCCTGACCTGACCTATAATTTCATTTGGCCTATGTGATAGCTGTTGATGAAACTAGAGATCAGTAATTATTCTGCAATTTGTATTGAAAAAGTAATCTGGGGCACCTACACATCCAGTACAGATCAAAGTGAAACTTGTACCAAGGTCCTCCTGACTCTAAGGCACACTTTCTATACTCCATGCATTCTGTCCTCTGTCACATTGCCTTTCCATCTACTTGGTACATAGTATGAACTTAGTAAGTACCTGTAGAAATTGAATGGCAGAGAAAAGATTAATAATCAGAATGATTCATGAGCTTAATAAAGTTCTAACAATGCAATCTCCTCCATGTCCTGGAGAAATCTCTGTCAGAAGGATGACCATGACAAATATTAAAGTTCTCTAATATTATAACCACTTATCAAGTATTTATTTAACAATTAATGTCTATACCCAGTCCTTCCATAGGTAACTGCTGCATTGAGGTTAAGGCTCATCTAGGATTATAAAGAAATATAAGCTTGGGTACTTGCCCTGGATAAGCTCAGAGTCTAGTTAGGGAAAGAAAATAGGCACATATGTCGAATAACTAGAAATGATTCCCATATTCCTCCTGTCTCCCACACTAACCTTCCTTTAGCTCCATTAAGGGTCACATCCAGGAAGCCTTCCCTTTAAATTTTGCCTTTCTACCCTGCTTTGTGTTTTTAAACATTCAGAACAGAGCCTCCACTATTTTAGGAACCATTTGGAAGTCTGGGGAAATCTCTGCCCCCCTTTTCAGATAAGGTTTTTAAATGTATAAATTCAAAAACATAAGATTAGAAATGACTATAATTATATGAAAAGACAGTAATCATTGAAAAAAAAAACTAAAACATGGTCCCCAGGTTAAGAACACCTGACTTATATCCCTAGCTCTTAGCAAAGTGCCTGGTGGAATACAGGAAGAGCCTAATAAATGCTTATTGACTGACCAAAACTAAAAAAAAAAACACCTGACTTAGAGGGACCGGGTTTATGTTGGAATCCTGATGCACTCTGGTTTTCTACAGTGATATGACTAGCAATCCTGATGCCCAGAGAAAATAGCACAAAGGAGTTAAATTTATCGTATATTACAGGATGGGTGAAAAGACTTTGGACCTCAAGACAATGACTCATGATAAGGAGAGAGTACCTGGAATGGAGTACATGGAATCCAGACTACTGGAATTCATGAGGGTTGATATTCTAGGACTCCTTAAAGTCATTGTTGATGGAGCTTTGATGCCTGTAAGTAGTTTTCTATTTAACTAATAATTCCAGCTACCTCTGTGACAAACTCAGTTATGGGTTATTGTTTTTTATCTACTGAGGAAAAACAAGTGTTAACAACATCCTCTGAATTTCAGCAAATGCCACAGTACCGAAGCAAATACCAATGCCTTATCTCTGTCCTTTCTTCTTCTGGATAAACCAGAGACAGTGCTGATATAAGGCAAAATTGCAGAGTTGTAGGCTTCTTTTCTTTATATCTCCTCTCACAGTACTCTGCTACCACTAACCCTCCCTTCTTATTCACCTTTATCCCTAAAATGCTTCATTCTGGAGCTTTGTATTGTCCAGTCTTTTGACTTTGTATCTCCCTGGCATCTTAGTACCACACAATTTATTCCTATATGTTCCCATCTTCCCTTATTCATATGAAAACCATTCTATCTATCTTGGCCATATTCAGCAGTACACAAGGGGACAGGTGTGTTTCTATTTAACCTACAATAATGTGCATACACAGTGAGTATGTAGATACCAAAAACAATGAAACTCTTTTGTCCTCAATCTCATTCACTCAGACAAGGCTTTCTATCCCTTCCAAATCTTTCTTCTATGATAAGCATTTTGAGGGCAGAAAGTATAGTTTAATTACCTTTATGCTCCCTATACTGAAATGAAATAAATCTTAGTTAATGTTTATTGAACATATGCTTGTTGAATTGAAATTTCCTTTGCTGTGTTCATTGAAAAGTATCGGAAATTGGGGTGGCTAGGTAGCGAAGTGAATAGCACACTGGCCCTGAAGTCAGGAGGACCTGAGTTCGAATCTGGCCTCAGACAGTTAACTAGCCATGTGACCTTGGGCAAGTCACTTAACCCCAATTGCCCTGCCTTCCCCCCTTCAAAAAGCAAAACAAAAAAAAAAAAGTATAGGAAATGTAGGGAGAGCTCCATAGTCCTCCCTCCCATTCCAGATAATATATCTTCATTTTAAGAGGTCCCTTCTAAAGAAAATTTGCCTGAGATTTTGTTGCCTAATCTCAAGGATTGATTTTAATGGTGAGAGTTTCAAGGAGGAGGGGAGGGTAATCAGATGGGGAAATATTTCAGAATGGGGGGAGGGGGCTTCTCTGTCACTCTCTTCTCCAAGTTTATTGTGTAGATAGAATTGAATTTTTTCCCAAATACTATGAGAGATTCAAAAGGCTGACACTGAAGATGTTTTTATTTTTCCTACTAATTGCCCACGCTATGGGGAAGTGATTATTTCAGGAAGAAATAGGTCCATAGTCCACATCCTAAATAGTCCGACTGGTGAGTCAAGACAAAAATTACAGTCTACCTCCCAGACTGTACCTTTCTGGTTCAGCTGTATATTAAACTAATCATTTATCATGACAAGGGTAGCTATAGAACTTGTTCTCTGCCCCCCCTTTTACTTTCATCTCAGCTCTAACCAGGAACAAAACCCATTTAAAATCAGCCCAAATAAAAATGAATCTCTCATCTATGAAAATAATCGTGTTGAGCCCTTGGGCTGACTTGAGGCAGAATGGTACAGCCAGTGAACTTTGTCTTTTGTGTCCCCCAAATTTTGCTTTTCATGATCTTCAATTATCCTGACAAAGTACTTTCAGGGCTCCCCACTTGATATACCTGCTTTTGCTCCCTCAGGAGAAGGATAATCTTGTTTAATAGCCTGTTGCCATTAAATATAAGAGTGTGGCATAAAATAGGGACCTCTCTGCTTGCTAAAAGTATTTGTCATCATGGAGGATGTCTAGAAGAAGGTCTTAGTAGAAAAGAGATTCTCTATATATTTGATATGTTTCTACTGGGGATTGATATTGTGCTAATTGTATGAAATTCAGTAGGGGCTACTAAGTGATACACAGGATGGAGCACTAGGCCTGGAGTCCATAAGACCCGAGTTCAAACATAGTCTCCAACACTAGCTCAATCACCCTGGACAAGTCACTTAACCCTGTCTGCCTGAGTTTTCTTGCCCATAAAATGAGCTGGAGAAGAAAATGGGAAAATAGTATCTTTGCCAAGAAAGCCCCAAAAAGGGGTGACAAAGAGTCAGACACAATTGAAAAATGACTAAACAATAAAACAAAAATAAATTCCATAATTGGTCAAAAAGAGTTTTGTCTGACTACCCACATATGAAAACCAAATGGATGAAGAAAGTGATATACAGTTAGATGGAAAACCCATAGAGCTGGTCCATCAATACCTCCCTCTCAGACAGATACTTCTAATCAACAATGGTCTGGACTTGAAACTGAATAGGTTATTGAGTGCAGGATGAATTCCCTTTGGTAAATTGCATCATAATTTTAATAGCCCCAAATTTCTCCCCAGAAACAAAAGTTGGTCTTTTTTAGAAAACAATATTCTTCTGGTGAAGGTATATGGATAAAAATATTGAAATCCCCCAATTTCCAAAGAATTAAAATTATGTATCATTCAAGGAGTTATATAGAGACATATATTTGGGGGGGGCATGTAGATTATAATATATAGTAAAAAAAAAAGAATTGACCAGGAGAAGTAGCATTAAGGATATTATAAGACAGGTATATGAAAGGAGAAAAGGGCAGCATGATAAGTAAGTGGAGAAAAGGGATAACAAGGTTATAGCCAATATCCTCATTTGTATGCCACTAGAATAGTCATTAAGTGATCACTGAAAGATTCCACATTCACAATATCAAGCTATAAATGAATGAATTAAAAAGCATTGATTAGGTGCTTAAATATGTGCCTAACACTGTGCTAAACACAAGGGATCCAAATAAAAGACAGAGGCTACTTTCAAAGGGTTTACATCCTAATCGAGAATGGCAATACATGTTAGAGGGTTCAAATGAAGAAAGTAAAAAGCTAAGTATTTAAATATCAGTTCTCCAGACAAAAATGGACCCATGACATACTTTTAGGTTTAATCTCTATTATTATTATTTAATCTATCACTTTAAAAAAAAAAGTTTAGGCAAACAAAAGTAATGATAAAGCAAGCCATAATGTGTGGTATTTGCCAATTTCTGAGTTGTAAATGCTTACAATGAAAATTTAACAATTTTCTCCCCAGACCTGGTTTGAACTGACTTCAGCAACCCACCCCTAGCTATCAGGCAGATTATTGGAGGTCCTGCAGGTGCAGCTATAGGACCAATAGGAAGGATCTAGTATCATTAGGATACATCAGAGTACTTGCCATGCAGAAACATCCCACCACAATTGGAAAGGGAGGAGTGAGTCTAAGGGTCAAAGTGGATATTGAATTCTGCATCCCAGTTGGCAAAAGAGAGAATAAGTGCTAGAGTGGAAAAGGAAAAGGGGACATTGGCAGAAAAGTTGAGGTGACTGGGGAGAGGGGAAATAGGCATCTCAATGTGTTCCAGGACCAGATAGATATCCTCTTCGTGCTTATAGGTGAAGTCTAGGATTATCTTCTGGTAGAGGAGGGAGAAATGGGGCCCCTGACGGTTGACAAGTTAAGTTGGTCTAAAATCTGCGAACCCTAGCACTTTCTGTTCTCCTTTTTATCACTATCATTGCAAAAGGGGAAAGAGGCTATACAAGACTGAGGATCATTTTGTGCTTTCCTTTATTTAATGGGTTTCTGTGGCAAAAGACTAAAGTGATTGTCCTACCACACAGTATTTCCTATGTATAAAACATACAAAATTCCTGGAAAGATATGATAATCAGAATATTTCAATGTCCTTTGGGTTATTAGTAACAATGATACATATAAGATGGAACCATATGCTCACCAAAGGCTTTTGCCATTTACACAAAAGATGTCCAGTGCAGAGTCCATATGGACAGGCTATTGTGGATGAGCCTCTCCATGGTTAGTCTGGCTCTCAAAAAAAGATCATTGTCATCATAATACATGAATATTTTTCAACATAGTGCTATCAAAGTTCTTTGAGGAAAGGAATTATTTCATTTTTTGTATTTTTATCCCCAGGACCTAGGCACATAGTGGGTACTTAATAAAATCCTTTTGATTTCTCAATCTGCAAAAGCTTATATTTTTCTGGCATGGGATTTAGGAGCCTAGGATCACCTCCATGCAATGAGCAGGCATTGGAAATGGACTTTATGAGTCTTATTTAGTGATCATACATTGAAGGTTTTGGTCCCCATGATTTCTAAGGTATCTTCCAATTCTTAATTCTATAACCCAATAAGATATCCAGTGACACCTATACTATTAATAGATATCAAAGACTTGTAATTCCATTGATGTGGCAATGCTATCATCAATTCATAATTCAACCTCTCTATAGCTTGTATCATTACAGATTTGGTTGAGGGTGAGAGCGGTAAAACAACTAATTCATGATTACATTGCTAGAAAGAATGAGGGGCAAGATTTGAACTCAGATATTATTGACTCTAAGTCCAGCAGCCTAACCATTATTCCCCACAACCTCTTTAAGCTATATTTAGCTCAACATATGATAGCTACCCAAGTTAGTTGCACAATCCAGCTTCATTCAATTTAATATAATTGATTGGAATCTTTCTTTCCTATCACCTTACTACAGAACCTATTTCTATTCTATCCTCATTAGTACTAAATCTTTAAAATGAAACCCTTCTGAGTAAGATGCAGGTAAAATAGAATAGTAGAGACATACAATCTTAGTTTTGAAAGGATTTTAGGGACCATCTTGTCTAAACAATACCCCCCAAACAATTCATATCCTTAATATTATCTTCAGCAAGAAGTTCATCTTCCAGTGATAAGGAATTTACTGGAGTCAGTCAATTCCACTTAAAGAACAAGCTTAATTGTGACTTTCTTCCCTTTTGTTGAAATCTTATGTGTTTCTCAGTGACTTCTACAATTCTGGTCCAGTCCTCCCCAAGAAACCAAACAAAACATTTATAATCTCTTTTTTACATGATAACTATTCAAATACTTGAAAAACATAATCATATCACAAGTTTATAGGATTTTGAGACGGAAGTGACCTAAAACTTATCTAGTCTAACTCCTTCATTTTAAAAAGGAGAAAAATGAGACCCTAAGAGCACAATTAATTACTTTGCCTAAGGTCTCACAGATAATGTGTAATAGAGCATGGATTCTAACATGAGTTTTCTGATTTTACATTTGTAACTCTTTCCTTGACCTATGTCCCCTCTAAATCTTCTCTCAAGTTCAGTCATTCCTAGTACATTTTCCAGGCTCCTCATCATCCTAAGCATCTTTCTCTGAGTGTGTTTCTGTTTGATAATATCTTCCCAGGACTGAATCCAGGACACTTGGTAGAGTCTTATCACTGAAGAATATAAAAATAACACTAATTCTCTTGTTCTGACTACATTATAATTTCACTAAAAGGCAGAATGGTATAGTAGTTAGAATGCTGTACTTGGTTGGAGGCAGAAAAAGATAAGAGGTAATCCCACTTCTGGTACTTCTTAACAATGTGACAAAGGCAAAATTATTTAACTTCTCTTAGGTTCCACTTTCTTATCTACATAATAATAGTAATAACACCTTTAGCATTTGTCATAAACTTGTTGTAAGGCACAAATGAGATGACATATATAAAACCCTTTGCAAGCTACAAAGCATTAGGTCAATGTCAGTTATCATCATCACCCGTTTTAACACCACCACCATCATCATCATTATCATCATTTTAGCCTGAGGTCTCATTAGAACTTTTAGCTAACACTTCACACCATCGGCCATATTGAGATTGAAGTTCACAAAAATCCCCAGAGCTGTTACGTATGAACTCTTGCATGAGCTTATCTTGCCAAGTTCCAGTTCAATCTCTTCTCTCGTTTAAACCCAACAGCCAAGTTGGTTGTTCCTTGTTGGAACCCCATGCCCAGAAATCTATTCTTCTAGATTCACTCAGTCTAAGGTCAAGTTTCACTCCCTTTCACCTTCATTTCTCAATTTTACTAAATGATCCAGGAAAGAATTTACCAATTGCCTTCTTTTTTTTTCCTTTTTTAAAACTTCTTGTGGTTTCAGTCTTTCCCTCCCTCTCCCCAGAGATATTATTTCTTGGTTCCCTTCTCCTATTATAAATATATCCAACTTCCATCTCTTCCCCTTTTGTAGTTTCTGGGATATTTTATTTCTGAAAATGTATGGTGTACAATATCCCCATTTCTATAGGTTAACTGTATGATAAATTAAAACAAAGAGGAGAATAATTGCATCATCATACATATCTAATTAAGGTGCTGTTATTCACAACAATGGCAATGGATAGTGATATCAGATTAAACAGTCTCTTCCAATGTGCCTTGATAATGTTCTATTTTTCTCAGACAATTAGGTGGCTAAGACTTCAATACTGGAAAGAAGACATGTGTGAAGTATCATCTCAATTTTATGATACATTAATCCAGTTCAAATACATTGGTCTCTGAATGACCTTTATTTAGTGAAAATAATGGTGGAGGGAGGCTAGGTGGAATAGTGAGTAAAGTGCCGGCCCCAGAGTCAGGAGGACCCAAGTTTGGTTCTGGCCTCAGACACAAAACCCACGCAAAAAAAAAAAAAAAAAAAAACTAGCCGTGTAACCTTGGGCAAGTTACTTAACCCCAATTGCCCTCAAAAAGGCAAAAAAAAAAAAATGGTGGAAATATTAGGAAGCCATTTGGAATTTGACTTCTTAGGCATTGAAGACTCTTTGGTGACCATTGAGGTCAATGTTATGCCATATAGAAGACTATTTATACTGTCTACACATAAAGCTGGCACTAAAGTAAATTCATCAAATTATAGAAATGTCAGCATTCATGCCTTTTATTTATAACTTTCATAGAACTTTCTGCTACCTTTTCTCACTTTATCCTTAGATAATTTTGTAAAGTAGAGTAGATGCCCCCCCCACTCATTTTACAGATGAAAAAGGGATTAGAGAGATAAAGCCATTTGAATAAGCAATGAACGCTGAAGTAGAACTCAAGTGTCCTGACACTATTTCATTGTTCTTCCCACTAAATCATATGTATCTTCCTTAGAAAATATCCACTATCAGTTCATATTTTAGCTGTTTCCCACACACATGCTCCCTAAATTTGTTATAGAAATTATTCATCCTGGCAGGATCACTGACTTGGTTTTCTTATCTGTGTCACTGTTAAACGATGCAAATCATACACAAATTTGTATTGCCTTCCATATTTTTTAACTCTTTCTAGGTTGATTTTTTTTTCTTTCTCTTCTCAAAATACTTTGTTTTCCTTACATTCATTTATATCATTTCTCTTACTTGGAATGGCCTCCTTTCTTTCCACCTAGCCCCTCTTCTACCCATCCTTCAAGACCCACATTGACCTACCAACTCTTCTACGATTTTCCCTTTGGAAGTAGTCTCTTCCTTTTCTGAACTTCTAAAGCCTTTATCTCTCTGTGCAATTCATTTGATAATTAATCTTATACATCAGCAATGGGGTTAGCAAGAGGACCAGGAAAGGTCTCCTTCAGAATGTGGGATTTAAGCTGAAACTTAAAAGAAAACAGAGTAACTAAAAAAGGAGAGGTGAGAGAACAAAGCATTCCAGGCAGACATGGGGGACTTGCACAAAGTAGGTTCTTAATAAATTCTTGTGAATGAATAAGTATGTCTCTCAGCACATATTCTTAGGGAGGTCTTCTTTAGAATAAAACTGTTGCAGGAGAGGGCATCAGCTTCTTGAAGACCCAAAACACTTTGCTAACATTATGTGTAAACATGATATCCTCCCAATGACATATAACACAGAATATTTGGTAAGGTAAATGTACTAAAGGGATTAATTTATTATTTAATTAGATTTATTAGTGAGCAATTGAAATTAATATTTTTGAGAGTAGAGTACCTTTTGTCACTGAATGTATGTGGGAAAGGCAGGGCATAGAAGAAGAAATATGAAGCTCTTTGACTGTCGGGGATGTCCCAAAAGATCAAAGTGAGCTTGGGAAGAACACCCACATCTGGGTAATAACACTCAGTGCTATGGAGGAAAGCACTCTCTTTCTTTGGGTAGCTTTCCTTCTGATTCTGGGGGATTCTTTGCCTTTTTACTGATCCAGGTATGGATTCTGACATAAAGCATAATGAAAGAGCAATAATAATTTCATTTCAGGTTATTTTATTAACGTTATTATTATTTTATTCATTATATTTATATTGTTATACATTATATTTATTACTTATTTAAATATTTAATAGTAATTTTGGGCAGCTAAGTGACTTGGTGAATAGAGAGCACTGGCCCAGGAGTCAGGAAGACCTGAATTCAAATCCAGATTCAGATATTTGCTATCTGTGTGACCCTGGGTAAGCTGCTTACCACTGTTTGCCTCAGTTTCCTCATCTGTAAAATGAGATGGAGAAAGAAGTGGCAAACAACTTTAGTATTTTTCCAAGAAACCCCAAATAGAATCATGAAGAGGTGGACCCAATTAATCAACCAAAATAATAATAATTTCAAAAATCACTTTCTCTTTTTATGCTCTTTTGGGGCCCAAACAAATGGTAAACAGTGTTCCTGCCTTCTTCAGGGAAAAAAAAAATTGGTACCCTAATTAAGAGATTACAGAATGAATATGACACATTTAGCCATGCCTTAGAAGAAAAGTCAGATTCCAAGTAAGGACACACTTCTCATCTTTTTTTTTTTTCCTAAGCCTCCATTTTCGTTTTATTTTCTTTTACACATGAAGCTGCAAATCTATTATATACAACTTGCTATTCCTTTTAAATAGATAAAAAATTATCATGTAAATTTATTTTTTTTCCTTCCCTACCCCTCTACCCTAGAGATGGCTACAATTACACATGCTCTCTGTCTCTCTGTCTGTCTCTCTCTCTCTGTCTCTGTCCCTCTCTCTATGTCTCTCTGTTTCTGTCTCTCTCTCTCTCTCTCTCTCTCTCTCTCTTTGTCTATTTATCTATATATGTAAAATCATTCTTTACTTCCTATTTATCAATTATTTCCCTGGAAGCAGATAGTATATTCCTTCTTAGGTTCTTTGTACTTCAATTCAGTTCAATATGATTTGATTCAAAAGCCACTACCATATGTAGAGCATTGTGTAAGACACTAGGGCAGATGCAACATTGACATAAACATAATCCAAGCCCCCATGAAGCTTATACTTTAATAAGGGGAAAATGCACATAAATAGATAAAATGCACAATGCCAGTATTTACGGCATTAGAGACATACAAAACAAGTGCTTTGTGTGGCCAAACTGAGTAGAGCAGGGAAACTTTTTGCTATCATAATGAGAGGAAGGTAGGATTAAGTTAAAGGATATAAACAAAATTAGTCAATTTACAACCGAGAAATACTTTGAGATTTCAACATATCGGCCACGCTAAACAAGTATTTCACTTACAGATTAAAATATTTATGAAAAACAAGTGTGCAATAAGTGAATCCTGGAGCTCTAACTCATGTTTCTAGTGATGGTAACTGTCTTTTATTCCCCAATCCAAAACACACATGGAAAATGGTTGACCTAGAAAGCACACATATAAATATGGAGACAAAGGGGGATGCTTTCTCTTGTGTAAGTGCAAAAAATTGAAAGAAGTGTCCTCTCTAACGTATGTGTAAAAGCAGCACTGGTAAGTGCTGGGATGGACCATTTTGAAAGGTGTAAAGCAGAGGTATCAAACTCAGATGGGAACAAGCCACTAATCCATATAGAAGGAACACTGGAACAACATATTAACTTGGTATTAAAATGTGATACCATCCGTGTTTTAATGTACCTTTATTTATTTTGTCAAATATTACCCGAATGCATTTTAATATTGTTCTGGAAGCACTCAGAAATTTTATGGTCTACATTCTGTGGATGGGCTTCTCATTTGACACCACTAGTGTAAAGTACCCATAATGACTGAGACTAGGGATCTGCTGTTTGTTGGGAGAAGTTCCAGAAGTGAATCCTGAGTAATATTTGCCAGATGGGAGGATTACATCAGAAGGAGTGGATTTGGAAAGGTAAAAAAACAGATGGAAAACCACATGGAAAGGAGATTGAAGGATTGCTACAGGGAACTCCCTGAGTAGATAAAGAAAGTAAGATGAAAACTATGGGTTATAGTTGGAATAAGGAAACAAAAAGGTGATCTCAGGGAGTGCTTCTTCTTCAGTCATTTCAACCATATCCAACTCTTTGTGACCCCATTTGATGTTTTCTTGGCATAGATACTGGAAGGGTTTACCATTTCCTTTCCCAGCTCATTTTATGGATGAAGAAATTGGGGCAAACAGGGTTAAGTGACTTGCCCAGGGTCACACAACTAGCTTAAGTGTCTGAGGCTAGATGTGAACTCAAGATGAGTCTTTCTAAATCCAATCCCAGTGCTCTATGCACTGTACCAAGTGTGTTCCACTTCTCCTACCATGGCATCTCCAAATCAGCTGGCTCCTTCTGCTCACCATGGCAGTTCTGCTCTTTATGTCTCTCCTTTCTTTTTCACAAGCCTTTCCCTCTCAATCTAACACCAGGTCCTGGAAAACTCCCAATTCTGTGTCTAAAGTTCCTTGTACTTTCCCCAGATTTAGAATAGATTGTTTATAGTAATAAAATTTGGAAATCATGACCTGAGCTTTTTCTAAAGCAATGCTATCTTTTTGTAGATCATCTGAACCACAAATCCAATAACAAAAAATATTTAGTTAAGACATAAATACAAGGACTCAAGTAGAAGAATAATTTTCTGCCACTCACACACAAATTGGTCAAAATCCCTTATAGATTTGCTGTAGGTTATATAATACCTCTCCCTAATCTCCTCCAATCCATTCACTATAGTGGGAAATAGTCACATTCACCTCCAACATACAGTAAAGATTTATTGTTCAGTTTCATCTGCTTCATGGAATTCTGAGGAAGTTTGTTGACTCATCCCTGAGACTGACTAAGCTTCTCCACTTACCTCCAAGGGTCATCAGTATTTCGCTGGCACTCCTAGATTCAGTACATTGTCATATGCTTTCTATTCTGTCTTGCTACTCCAACTGCAAGTTGTAGCTTGACGTTCTCTATGGTTTTTCCTACCATTCATCTCCCATCTTACTTTTTGCCTCTGTATCCATTCCATAAGGCTCTGCCTTTCTTTTCTTCCTTTTTCTTTCTTTATTAATTTTAAACACACAAAAAAAGAAAGAAAAAAGAAACATTATAAACTTGAATATTAAAACATAAATACAAAATAAGAAAATTAAAAAGAATTCCCATGTACAAAGCAGAACATAAGAGAAGATTCAAAATGGCAATAAATTTCCATTTCAAGAAAGCCTATGTATTAAATACTATGCATTGTGTTCAGAGCTGTCCATCTTTTCTTTGCTTCCTTGTAAGTTTTCTTTTGTTCTCTGTTGTGCACATTTTATATTGTTCTTGACCCCTTCCTAGCCCCATTCCCCAAGAAGACATGTATGTATATATGTATATATTATGTATGCATTATGTATATATGTATCTCACATATATATGTCTAATTGTTTATATGCCCACATACACACATGTTAAACATATATACACACATATATACATTCACATACATATACATATACTTAAATATCTACTATCATATTCCTATTTAGACATATATATTCATATGCATCTATGTAAGATTGTACTATACGGTACTTATCTGTGCTCTGTTTCGCTGAGGGTGGATGGCCTCTTCCTTCATAAGTCCAAGTCTTTCCATATTTTTTCAAAGTCTACCAACTCATCATTTCCTATACCACAGTAATAGTACAAACTTATACTGTCTAGTTATTTTAAATACTCCAAAGTTATATTGATTAATATGACTGACATATACTGTAGTTTCCCTACTTTTCTTTTTTGACTAAGTAAACATATTCTAACTTTAACTTTGTCTAACATCATGATTACTACCCCTGGTTTTTTCTAATAAATTCTATTTGTGGTCTTTATTTTGTTTGTGTGTATCTCTTATTTTCTATTCTTCCTAACTCCTCTAATTCACATTTACTTGCTACCTTGCCCTACAATTACTTAACCTACCTTCCCCTCCAAACATCCCTCCCTTATCCTCCCATGCCTGTTAATCTATTATTTCTTGCATTATTGTATCAAGATTCTTTTTTTGATTGTAGCTTTCAGGTAGTCTGATTATTCTTGTGTTTTCTCTTCTTGAACTGTTCTCCAGGTCAGTTTTTTTTATGAGGTATTTCACATTCTTTTCTATTTTTTTCATTCTTTATGTGTTGTTTTTATTATTTATTGGTCTCATAACTTCACTGGCTTCCCCTTACCCAATTATAATTGTTAAGGAGTATTTTTTTTCCTTAAGATTCTAGATCTCCTCTGACAATTGGCTGGCTTTCTTTTCATTTTTTTCTTGGGTTGTTCTTATTTTTTTCCCCTCAATCTTATTTGATTTTTAAAGTCTTTTTAAAGTTCTTCTATAAATTCTTTTTGGCCAGGTAAGCATTTCACATTACTCTATGGCATAGAAGACAGCCCCCCCTTTTTTTTTGCTTCATGATCCTCCTCTGAAAATGAAACTCAGTCTTCTCTATTCCAATGTGAACTTTCTATAGTTGGGTTCTTTCTCCTTTGCTTGCTCACTTTTTTTTTAATTTGTAGCATCTTCTTATTGTAATCATCTCTAGTCCTGAGGTATGAAGGACTGCGCCTTTGGTCTCAGGTCCTCCATCAGTTCTCTCCTCTGGTCTGGAAGTGAAACTGAGAACTCTGCCCTCCTCTAAGTGCCTACAGCCAGTTGCTTCAGCCTAGAACCTACTGCTTCTGCACTCATTTGGCATGTGGTAATGCCTTCTCTCCCAAGGCCATATTTTGTCAATACAGCTGGGTGTAGGGTCCCTCAATCTTCCCCTGCTCAGATGCCCTACTTCTCACACTGTCCAGGAAGTGAAAATTTCTGTGGCTGGGACCAAAGCTACATCCCAATCCATATAGCCCCAGGGCTTGCCACTTGTTTCAGTGAAACTAGCCAGGAGACATTTACTCTTCACAAGGACCAAACCTTGGTCCTAAGCTTTTTCTTCTGATCTTGTATGGTTGTCCCAGCAGGACCACTATTCTGCCTCAAGTCTTGCTTATTTTTAACACTCTGTATTCACCCTGAGGCATTATTTGTCTTGTTTTTTTGGGAAAATCTGGAGAGCTTGAAATTTTCTGATGTACTCCACTATCTTCCCAGAGTCTTCTCCCTGTTTCCTCTTTTTTCAGCTCTACAACTCTGGATACAATTCCTAAATTCAATACAAGTCTCACAGGTTTCTAAATCCTTGAACTTCCCCTGGTGAAGCATCTCTACTTCAACCATTATGTATGGTTGAAGCCACCATGGAGAGCTCCATCTTGGGTATTTGACATTCACCTATTACACAATTCAAAGGAAATTATTACTCCTAAGTTCTTTCATGTGTTCTTTCTACTGTAAGAGGTAAACCTACGATGTCCAATAAATCTTTCAGAAAAAAAAAAACTCTGCCTGAGCAATTAAGTGATAGACAATTGAACAATTGGAGTGCCCACATTAGAAAGAACAGCTATTAATTATTTTTTTGCAGTTTTGTATAGATTTGGAGCCAATAATAAGTATATCTGCTAGTTGGAGGAAATCCTATAAAGGACAGAGGAAAATACCAAGCTTAATGGACTTTATATAGTGACAAAAAAGAAATATTCATTCAAATAGACTTATCAAAACTTCCATTCCCTTCTCCTTAATATCATTTTTTTCTTTAGTCTTTTCCCTAACTTCTACCATGAGACTTTATTTTAAAATTGGAGACATTTAAATAATGCAGGATCTCAATATAATAGGAAAAGCCTTCTAGTCTTGAATTTGATAAAACAATTATATCTGGATCTCTACTTACAGACTTGAAGAATCTCCAGCTTGACATACACTCTGACTTAAGATTGACCATTAGTGAAAGTTTACATTGTATATTGGATTTTTAAGATTTACAGACACTTTAGATACATTATCTCATTAAACCCTCCAAACAATTCAATGAAAGAGGAGATATTAGTATCACCAGTTTATAGATGAGGAAAGTAAAGCTCAGATACTATAGCAATTTTGCTATGGTCATATAGTTAGTAAATGCAGGATGTAGTTTTGAAGCCAAATATGTCCTGACCCAAATAGAATAGAACAGAACAGAATAGAATCTTAGGCATCAACTAGTTCAACTCTTTATAAATGAAGAAATTGAGGACTAAATGACTTGCCCTACCTCACAGAGGTAGCTATTGACGGCAGCCAAGACTAAACCTGAGTCTCCTCTCTTAACTATTAACTCAGTATTCATTTCAATTACATTTTGAGTCATTTGACCTTCAGATTTCTCTGCTTTAATATTGATGTGTTATCCCTTGAAAAAGCTTTCTAATTTTTCCATATAAAGTGAGGTTTTAAAAGTTTAAAGTTTCAAGCAAATGTACAGCTAAAAAATGGTATATTAGCTAATCAAAAGTTCAAAGGAAAATATAGTAGATAACAAATAAAGCTGAAAGTGTTCGTAGGTACCCAATAACCCTACCCCCTGAGGCCAAGACATTAAATGACTTTCTTAATGTTAGATGGGTAGTAAAATTACATATTATTGACCCTTACACATCCTACATTCCTGCCAAACTGGTATGAATATTTACCCCATTATTCTAGCTACCATTACACTGCACCCCTAGTCCACAATATTTTCCTGGTCTCCCTTGTAACTTTTCACAAACTGATATCTATAAAGCTTTGCTCTTTTCCTCTGTTTGCTCACTTCAAGGCACCATTAAAATAATAAATCCTAAAAATAAGCCAAAAAATAGATTTCCCTAGTTCTCAGTGCTCCCTTCAAAACTATTTTTTTTTTATTCTGTAGAGATTTTGCATGTGTTTATGGGTCCCAGGGTTCCTGGACACTTCCCAGCTATCTCCCCTGGATATTTTGTGTCTGATGGGTGAGTTTCTTCTTTCTTCTGGATCTAGATCCTGGATACTTCCCTGATATCACTCCAGAACAAGGAGTGTACCTCCCTATGTGCAGAGGCTACCTTGCTTTGTTGTGTGTGTGTGTGTGTGTGTGTGTGTGTGTGTGTGTGTGTGTGCGCATGCGCGCATATTATGTATGTGTGTATTTAGCGTACCTGGTACATGATCAGTGCTCTTGTGTTCTCTCATTCTCTCTTGTGTTCTCTCTCTCATGTTCTCTTTCTCTCTCATTCTCTCTTGTGTTCTCTCTGAGCTGTCTCCTTACTCCAAATATATTATTCTTTTCATTACACCAAGCTTTATCTGCTGTTCATCTACAAATAGGTATTTTATATCCCCTTTAGTGTTATCTCCTTCAAAATATTACCTGATGGACCTAAATGTTTATTCTAAGTATTTTGAGTGGAACTGACATTGCTTAAAACATATCTTGGAGTTTTGTTTGTGGAATTGCCTTTGGATTCAGTTTACTGACTACATGAAAACTTCCGTCTCATTGCTTTATACACATACCTTTTTGTCAAGTTTCTTGGGAGCAGGGGTCATATTGAGTTCATCTTTATTTTCCCCTTTCCCCATTTAGTACAGTGTCTTCCACCATTTGTTTTCAATAACTATTTGTAAGAATGGTACTACAGGGGTGGCCAGGTAGCACAGTGAGTAAGAGCACCAGCTCCAGTGTCAGGATTACTTGGGGATCGAATCCAGGCTCATACACTTAGCATCCACCCAGAAACACCTGGCCATGTAACGAGCAAGTTACTTAACCCCAATTGTTTAGGGGTGGCCAGGTAGCTCAGCAAGTAAGAGCACCAGCCCCAGTGTCAGGATGACTGGGGGGATCAAATCCAGGCTCAGATACTTAGCACCACACCCAGAAATAACTGGCCATGTAACCTTGAGCAAGTTACTTAACCCTGATTGCTTAAAAAAAAAAAAAAAGAATGGTACTAAAATTTGATTGACTACTTGTTAGTCTTGCATCATTCATTCTCTGAGGATGAAGATTTTTCCATCATGATGGTGTGTGTGTGTGACAATTTGAAAAAGAAATTCCCTACATATAAACAATGACAATATCTGTGCAATAAGAGTGTTACTTTCTGAGGTAAAAAAAAAAAAGAGGGACTTATCTATATCCTGGTGTGTTTGCTTCAAAAAACAGTGTCGTAGTTTTACACTATATACACATATTTCTGTATAAACAAATAATACTTATAATATATAGTGCATATACATATGTATTTACACATACACGTGTGTATATATTTATATAAACCTTCTATATTTCAAATTTCTTTTTATTCTAACAAATAAAATTTCATTGACTTTCTTTAAATTTGAGAAAAGGTATTCCATTCCTCATTATTTCAGGTCAATTCTGTAATTTAAGACATAAGTTTTGTTTGTGCTTCTCCCCTCCCTGCTCCACCCCCCAGGGAAAAAGCAAGTAAAGAAATGATGAGTATCTAGCTGCTTATTTTACTAAAAGCCAGAACAAGTTATTTGCATTTTATCTTCTACATTAATTTGAATGCTTTTTACCTATAACATATGCTTGGAGAGTATTGGGTAATAAAACTATTCACTAATTGATAAAAACCCTATCTCCCCAAATTTACTTAGGCATGACTAGCATAACTAAGTAACTCAACTAATTCTTCTGCTTCTGGGTCATATTTAACTATTCATGCAATTCACATTTGCCTCTAAACTACAAAATTAACTTTCTTGATTATTGGATGTAAATGGAAGGAGGAATACAATTTCTGTGATAGCCATAGACTGGTCACACAGATTCTGCACTATTATCTGAAAGACTGAACAATTTTAACTCCAGCCATTTGAATCCAACAGTACATCTTTACTCCCATATCAGCTTTGGCTGTGACTCAGAACCAGCCAAGGGGAAAAATTTGAACATGGCCCATCTTTCATTTTTCCTTTTTTTTTTTTTTTTTTGTCCCTCAACCCTAAGGTTCCAACTATTAATGCAAACTTATCCTAATTCTACTCCAGGTCACTCCTTGTATAAAGGAAAAAAGGGATCTAACAAACACATTAAAAATAAGAAGCTAGATCCACCATAACCTTTGCTAATTTATAGCATATGAAATGGAATCTCAGAGTTTTAATTGGTCTTTTTCTTATTAGTAGTAGTGTAGAATAAACTTTCATATTGTTGCTGATGGTTTTAATTCTTTAAAAATACTGTTCATATACAAAGTTAACTCTCATTTTATTCCCACTGTAATCCTGTATTATTTTAGCATATGTAGAAGAGACTCTGTTAAAGTTCTTAAAATGTGTTTTGTTTTACTGGGTATTTGAGGTTGTTGCCTTTTGGGGGGAGGGGCAACCAATGAATAATAAACACAATAGGATCCTGTGCTCTCTAAATCTTTCAGTAAGTAAATCAAGTGACTGTAAAAATGTCACATGATAAATAAAACTACTTGCAAAAAAAAAGGTTCATATCCATTAATCATTTACTTTTTGAGGAATGGCTGTTGCTTTTATACATTTGTGTTAATTTCTCTTATATCTTTCATATCAGTCTTATTTAATTCAAGGTTTCATTCCTTCTACCAAGCCCACAATTGAGTTTGCCTTCTTATCCTGGTTGAATTGTTTTTATTCATGAAAATCCTTTTTAAAATAATTTGGCCAGAACTGTGATTTCATTAGTTTGGAGAGACTCATTCTATCAATGCCAATTGTTGGCTATTCTATTATTTATATTCTCAGAGAATTGCTTATGGTACTCAGAGGTTAAATGATTTGTCCAGTATTGTCAGAGAAGGTGCTTGAACCCAGGTCATCTATACACACTAAACTTTACTACCTTTTCAAAAATTATTTGATCAGTTTTATGTGTTTTATTTCATTTTTCTCCTGTTTGGGATAATTTTCCCCTAGTCATAAATGCAAAATATATCACTGCAGAAAAAGGAAACTATATATGCCAAAATATTCATAACACCAATTTGTGGAAATAAAAAGAAATAAAATGAGTGTCCATTGATTGGAAAATGATTGAACACAATGCAAGAGAAAATTATTGCATGATAAGAAATGATGAGTATGAAGAATTTAGACAAACCTGAATGATGCAAGTGAAGTAAACAACAACAGGAAATATAGGCAAAATAACTACAATAATATACTCCAGAAAGAATACGCAAAATAATCTGAATGGTGTTTAATTGTAATGACATATCTTGGTCCCAAAGAAGACATGGGAAATTACACTTCCATCCTTTTGTTGAAAATATATAGGACTATGAATATAAAATGTTTACATGACTAAATGTTGTAACTATGAATTGAGGCTATCCAAAATGAATATAATGTAAAAAGAGGCAGCAACAAAAATGATAAAAATAATACTATAGTGCTCCAACATATTCATGTACCATAAATTGTTTCCCTAATCAATGGGTATCTTCATTTCAGCTTTTTACTACCACATAAAGTGCTGCCATAAGTAATTTTTTATGTGTATATGGGGCTTTTATTTTTGTCAATGGCCTTCCTGGTATACATGTATAACAGTGGAACCTCGGGGACAAAGAAAATGTATCTTCTTTAATTTACCTAATTACCAATTTCTTTCCAAAGTTACTATTCTAAATCACAATTCCACCAATAATGAATGCATCAGTGTCTCTATGTTTCCACAACTCCTCTAACATTGACTATCCTCATCTTGCATCATCTTTGTCAATTTTCTGGGCCTATGATGAAACCTCAAAGTTATTTTAATGTGGATACTTCTTATTACTAGTGACTTGGAACATTCTTTCACATGGTTTTTAATAGTGTCAAGTACAGAGCTGTTTATATTCTTTGACTACCTTTCTTTTAGAGAATGATTTTTGTCTCAGAATATCTTGATAAAATAAATAGCTTGTTTTAGGCCTTGGAGCAATATAATAGGGAAGGAGGGAAAGAATAAAAATTTTTATATTGCCTACTACATTCTAGGCACTGTACTAAGCACCTTACAAATGTTATCTCACTTGATTTATACAATGAACCTGATAACTAAAAGCTATTATCATCATCACCATTTTACAGCAGAGGAAAATGAGGCAGACAGAGGTTAAGTGACTTTTCCAGGGTACCACAGCTAGTAAATATATGGGGCCAGATTTAAATTTAAGCCTTCCTGACTCTAAGCTCAGTGCTCTATCTTCTAAACCACTTAATTGCCTCTAATCCTATTTGACACCAAATCTACATGGGGCCTTCTTCTGCTTCTTTAGGAATGTTATATTAGATAGCAAATTAGTACAATTATGATTACTCTGAAAATCCAGTTAGGATAATTCCCTACATTTAGGAGAACCATATTTTATATTTTACATTTACCTTAGTTTATATTTACATCTATTTCTAATTAATCTATGGTCTCTTTGTTAATCTCAGGTCACTGGAAAGTTTTGGGTAAAGGAATAATATAGTCTTGCATTATCTTCTTCCAAATTTCCAAAATACAATATGCAGATAGTACAACATGCAGGAACAAGGGGTGAATTAAGCTGGGCAAGCAAAAGATCTTTTTCTTGAATTTTTTTTTCTCAGTTCTGAAGGTGGTGAGTAAAATCTAAGGCACCAGTCAGAGACTTTTTCTCCAAGATGATTAAAGAATCAGTGGCCATTCTTGATATTTCCCTTCTCCACCACCTCTCAACCCTTCTTTCCATTTATTCTTTCACTGGTTACACCTGGCTGACAGTTCTTTACAGCTCAGTGTGGATGGCCTCACTTTTTCCCCTCTTCTCCTTATTCTCAAATCTCTCCCTTTTTTCTAAGATTTCTCCCCTGTTCATAGAGTGCCTTGGAAGGTAACCAAGTCCCCCACCCAATCAGAACTATCTCATGCATCTAGATACTAACCAAAAGCATTGCCACCTAACATAAGGAACTACTTTCAGATGGAGTAGGAAATTCATCAACCCCTTTCATTATAGTCTTGTCTTATAAATTGCTGGGGTTTTTTTTTATCTATACCTGGATATTGAACTCTCATCAGATATTAAGTATTAAGATTTTTCCCCAATCACCCATTTTCCTTCTTATTCTAGATGACTTAATTTTGTTTGCTCAAAACCTTTTTTTAATTCCATCCAACCAAAATTATCTATTTTATCTTTCATCATTGCTCTTGCAAACCTTGTTTCATTAATAATTCATCTCTTACCCATATCCATGAAAGGTATAGGATATGTTTGTTTTCTAATTAATTTATGGCTCCCTCTTTAATTTTTAGGTTCCAAACTCATTTTAAATTTGTTGTAAAATACAGGAATTTAAAGCCATACTGCTTTCCAGTTTTCATAATAATCCTTATCAGAAAGGGAATTCTCTCTTAATAACTTATGTTTTTAGATTTATCAAGCACAATTTTGGGGATATTATTTCTAAGAGGTATGCTGAGGCAAGATGATACAAAGAATGGAGATAACTTTTCATATAAAAGAGATCTGTGGGTTTTCAGGGACCGAAAGCTCAGTGTGAGTCAGCATTATATTATAGTAGCCAAGGAAGTTAGTGTATTCTATAGCTTCAAAAGATGGCTTAGCAATCAGGAACAAGGAGGTAATTCTCCTGATATATTCTCTCCTGATCAGACTATATCTGAAATATCATGGTCTATCAGGATATATCATTTTAGGAAGGATACTGATTAGTTAGCATGCAAAGGAACACAATCACAATGTATTCATACTGGAATACAAACTGACAATTCATGCAATCTAAAGATTGTTTGAAAGAAGTGAAATTGTTTGGTCTAGAGAAGAGGAGATTCTGAGTTAGATGCTAGTTGTCTTCAAAGTATTTGTAAAGCTTGTTGCTATTGTTGTTGAGTTGTTCTCAATCCTGCCTGACTTCATTATCTATTTTATCTTTCATCATTGCTCTTGTATTATACATTATTATTGTATATATAATTGTATTGTATATAATAATTGTATTAATTTCTTTGTCCCCGAGGTTCCACTGTTATACATGTATAATAATATAATTATCTTCATTTGGGATTCTCTTGGCAAAGACACTAATGTGGTTTGTCATTTTCTTCTCCAGCTCCTTTTACAGATGAGGAATCTGAGGAAAACAGGGTTAAGTGGCTTGCTTAGGGTCATATAGCTAGTAAGTGTCTGAGGCCAGATTTGAATCCAGAAAAATGAGTCTTCCTGGTGCTAGGCCCATAAATCTATTCACTGTGCCACCTAGCTGCCCTGTTTTCAAACCAATATAGTGGTTCCTTCCATGTAACAGCTCTTCAAAGACAAGCTATATTATAGAAGATGATTCTTGTTTAGGTACGGTGTGGACCATAAAATAACTGAGTTCCCTTTACTTCTCAAATTTAGTAATTCTGAGGTATGTAAGGGATGATCAGCCTGTAAGACCAATAGTTAATGGCTGAATATATTCTTTGAGAAGAAGAAGGCATGGCCAATGTCTACTCAGTAAGTCCATGATAATTATTTTGGAGCTATCAATCCAGCATCCAACTGCTCTCTGCTGATTGGTTTTTATATTCAATGACTCAAAGAACTTGAGAATTGGAAGACTGAGAGATCATTTAGTTCAACCAGTATGTCACCCACAATCCCTTCCATAACTTGTTCTACCACTGCTTAAAGACCTCTGAAACTGCCCTTGGACACAGCCTAATCCACTTCTGAATGGCTCTCATTGTTAGGGAGCTCTTCCTTCCGTCAATTCTAAATCAACCTCTCTATGCCTTCCAACCATTGCTCACTTGTCTGTCCTCTGGAGAAAAAAACACACACACACACAGAACCAGCTGCTTTGTATAACCCTAATAGTTCTTTGATTTGCTCTTGCAATTGACTCCAGTCTAATTAATTGATCCTGATCATTCACTCCAGTGAATGTTTATAGTCCTGCCTTGTCCACAAATTGCCATCCTACCCTTAGCACTCTAACAAAACACAATATCTAATAATTTCAGTAACTAGATGCCAATGACTGTCCCTACAGATAGGGATAGGATGCTTAGAAATAGAGAATTTTATGTCTTCTTGTTACTGATTTCCAATTCCTGTTTCCAAGATCCTGAAGAAACCAACAATCATGGTCTCCAGGTTAAAAGAAAATAGTACTCTAAAACATATTCCTGCCCCAAACAAAATGGACAAATTTGAAGTCTGTTTGAAGACATATTTAAGCAATAATTGACTAAAGCTGATGGTAAAGGTGAACTGAACAAAGGGAAGAAGATATTGCAAAACATAGAAGTTTGTTGGACCTTTGCAGAAATTCTACATGGGGATGCTTAACCCCAAGATATCAGGTATATTATGAACTGAAAATACAAATGGGATTAAACAGAGCAAGGTTCAACTCAGTCCCAAATGCTGCAAAGCAAATTAAATGAGGTGATAAGACATGGTCACCTACCCCATTTCAGGAAGGGATAATTAAGATTTATGGGAGATCCTTGACCTCCAAATAGCTGTTTTACATTCAGTTCTTATGAGAAGTATGACAGAATGGATTTGAGAGCTAGATTTGGTAGGAAGTTAAAATCTCATTTCTTTACACTGGCTTCCTGGGTGGTTATTGGCAAGTTATTTAAGACCTTTGAGACTCAGATTCCTCATCTTGAAAAGAGGGATACAGATCTAAATAACTGGGAAAATATCAATTGTTCATGGGTATACTGAGCTAATAAAATAAAAATGAATAATTCTACCTAAATTAATTTACTTATTCTGTACTATACCAATCAAACTACCGAAAATTATTTAATAGAGCTAAAAAATAAGAATAAAGAATATCAAGGGAATTAATCAAAAGAAATGCAAGGGAAAGGGGCCTAGCCATACCAGGTATTGTTTTTTAGTATAAAACATCAATAATCAAAATTACTTCTTATTGGCTAAGAAATAGAGTGGTGGGTCAGTTTTATAAGTTACTTACAAAAGACACAGTCTTCGATGACTATAGTAATCTACTGTTTGATAAACCTAAATTCTGAGAAATCCAATTTCTGAGATAAGAACTCACCATTTGACAAAAATCTGCTAGAAATCTGGAAAATAGTATGGCAGAAACTGGGAATAGATCAATAATTTACACTGTATACCAAAACAAAGTCTAAATGGGTTCATGATTTAGATATAAAGCTTGATACTGTAAGCATTTTGAGAGAGCAAGAAATAGTTTACCTGTCAGATTTATGGAGATGGGAAAAATTTGTGACCAAACAATAGATAGAGAGCATTATGAAATGCAAAATTGATAATTTTCATTATATTAAATTGAAAAAGTTTTGTACAAATGAAGCCAATGTAACCAAGATTAGGAGGGAAGCAGAAAATTCAGAAAGAATTTTGACAAACAATGTCTCTGGTAAAGGCCTCATTTCTTTCTTTCTTTTTTAAAAGCAATTGGGATTAAGTAACTTGCTGGAGGTTACACGGCCAGTTATTTCTGGGTGTGGTGCTAAGTATCTGAGTCCAGATTTGATCCCCAGGTCATCCAGATGCTGGGGCCAGTGCTCTTACTCACTGAGACACCTGGCACCCCAAAGGCCTCATTTCTAAAACATTCAAAGAACTAAGTCAAATTCATAAGAATACAAGTCATTCCCCAATTGATAAATGGCCAAAGGATGTGAACAGTTTTCAAGAAAGGAAATTAAAGCTATCCATAGTCATATGAAGAAATGTTCTAAATCACTATTGATTAGAGAAGTGCAAATTAAAACTACTCTGAGGTACTAACTCACAACTCTCAGATTAGCTAACATGACAAAACAAAAAAAATGATAAATGTTGGAGAAGATGTAGGAAAATTGGAAAACTAATGCATTATTGGTGGAGTTGTGAACTGACCCAACTATTCTTAGAGCAATTTGGAACTATGCCCAAGTGACTACAAAACTATGCATGCCCTTTCACACAACAATACCACTTCTAGGACTATATCCCAAAGAGATCATAAACATGGAAAAAGGACTCACAAAAATATTTACAGTAGTTCTTTTTGTGGTGACTAAAAATTGGAAATTGAGGGGATGCCCATCATTTGGGAAATACTGAAGAGGTTACACATAAAAAGTGTTAGGGAGACCCTAAAATACCAACACACTGGGTTCTGCCAAATGAATTTGACTCAAGTCTTCTCTCAGCCAAAGAAAAGTAAAGTTTATTAAGTTCATTTGCACTAGACACAGAGTAAGTCTGTGCTAGGTCATTTTATGGCACTCTCACTATTCTATGGTGCTCTCACAAACTTGGAGACAAGATGGTGTCTTATATACAGAATGTTGTGGGAGGAATTTAGGGATGGTCTAGAGGAGGAGTTAATGAGGTCAATGAATGATTAAGGGTGGGAAATTGCTGGAGGCTTCCTTGACACTACAGACAATGGTGGGCTAGGCCAGTTCAAGGGTAGATTGATATTTTGATAGGCTCAAGGGTGGGAAGGCTAGTAACATAGGAATGCCAAACAGAGTTTTGGGCCCACAATGTAAGGTTTATTGCCTCATGCAAATGCATCATCAGATGAAAAGATTTAATCAGAATTCAAGGGGGGATTCCCAGAGCCTGTACCTCAAGGACTCAAAGAGAGCTTGAGGGGGCTCCCAGAACCCATCCCTCATCAATACCACAATCAAGTTGTGCTATTGAAGAGGGTCATCCACTAAGAGGGTTAGGGTTGCTCTGGAGACCCCAAAATATCAACATGCTGGGTCCTGCCGAATAAATTCGACTAGAGTCTTCTCAGCCAAAGAAAAGTAAAATTTATTAAAAGTTTGCTTGCATTAAACACAGAGTAAGTCTGTGCTAGGTCATTCTATGGTGCTCTCAGGGAGCTGTCACTATTCTATGGCATTCTATGGCACTCTCACACCACATGGTGTGAGATGCGGTCTTATATACAGAATTTTGTGGGTGGAATCTAGGGGTGGTCTAGATGAGGAGTTTGGGGAGGTCTTCAGGAGGAGTTAATGAGGTCAATGAGTGATTAAGGGTGGGGAGTAGCTGGAGATTACAGACAATGGTGGATTAGGCCAGTTCAGGGGTGGATCTCCTCTTTGATAGGCTCAAAGGTGGGAAGTCTAGTAACAGAGGGTGGGAAGTCTAGTACCTGAGGCTTTATCAAATGGTGTAATTCAATCAAGAGTCCAAGGGAGGTTCCGGGAGTCTGTACCTCAAGGACTCAAGGAGAGCTCAAGGGGGCTCCTAGAGCCCACACCTCATCAGTATATGAATGTAATGAAATACTATTGTTCCATAAGAAATGATGAGCAGTCAGACCAGAAAAAACCTGGAAAGACTTACATAAACTGATGCTGAGTGAAGTGAGTAGAACCAGGAGAACTTTGTTCATGGTAACAGTTATACTGTGTGATGACTAACTTTGATAAATTTAGCTCTTCTCAGCATTGCAAGGATCTAAGACAACCCCAAAAGATTGATGATGGAAAATGCTATCCACATCCAGAAAAAGAACTGTGGAATCTGAGTTCAGTTAGAAGGATAGTATTTGCTCTGCATTGTTTTTGTTGTTGCTGCTGTTGTTTGTTTCTTCTTCTCCACAGTTCCTCCCATTTGTCCTAATTCTTCTTTTCAACATGACTAATGTGAAAAATGTTTAAAATTAATGTATATGTAGAGCCTATATCAGATTACATGCCTTCTTGGGGAGTGGGAAGGAATGGACAATGGAGAGAACATTTAAAATCCAATGGAAGTGAATGTTGAAAATGAAAAATTAATTCATTTTTTAAAAAGAAAAGAGGGATAATCTAGAGTTGTTCTGAGGCTCCAATGAGATCACCCAATGAGTATACATTTGTAAATGTCAGCTTTTGTTTCCCAATAGAAGGGGGCCAGGTGATGTTTCTTTTTCATCACTGTGTCCAACACCTAGTACAGTGCCTTGACCATAGTGGTTGCTTAATAAATATCTGGAAATTGATTGGGAGCAAGCTTGAGTATGAAAAGCAAAATAAACCAAGAACAATATTCAGTGAGGTACTACCAGATACATATTTGTGAGCAAACGAAATTTTGGTTGCCCCTTTGTCTGTAGTTGAGACTATCTATATCTCCTGATATCCTGCTTTACATATCTCACAGGGTTTTGCCTCAGTTTCCTCATTTATAAAATATATAACACCACCATGCCAAAGGCTATAATGTATATAAAATAGTCATCATCAACATCAACACCAAATGTAATGACAACAGACCGTATTCTATGTTATTTACTTATAACAATAATAATAGCATTTATACAATGCTTGAAGGCTTTTAAAGTACTTCATAAAATTCTCATTTCATCCTCATAGAAATCTCAGGGGGCAGTAAGTGCCATAATTATCTCAACTTTATAGATAAGAAAACTGAGACAGGAAAACTGAGAGAGGAAGATTAAGCATTTTGTTCAGGGTCACATGGTTTGTAAGTGTCTGAGGTTGAATTTGAACTCATGTCGTCCTGACTCCAGGTCCAGCACTCTATCTAATGTGTTGTTATTCAGTCATTTCAGTTGTGTCTGACTCTTCATGACCCCATTTGGAGTTTTCTTGGCAAAGATACTGGAGTGGTTTGCAATTTCCTTTTCCAGATCATTTTATAGGTGAGAAATTGAGGCAAATAGGGCTAAGTGGCTTGCCCAGGGTCAGACAGCTACTAAGTACCTGTGTCCAGATTTGAACCCAGGAAGATGGGCCATCCTAACTTCAGGTCTGGTACTCTATCCACTGTGCCACCTAGCCACCATCCACTGTGATACCTACTTGTGTTCTGATAGGGGATGCAAAGAAGTATAAGATATACTCTGAATTCTGAAGGACCTACAATATCACTTTTGCAAAGAAAGAATAGGTGCATACATAGCTTGATTAAAAAAAATATTGTGAGCTAGTTTCCTCATGTAAAAATGAGAAAATTATACTAGACCATTTCTATGGTCCCTTTTAGTTCTGGAATTCTATGCAATTAAGAGAGAGGGATAGAAACCAATAAATAAAAATACAAGATAATATTGAACATGTTGTTTCCAAGAGAAGCACAGCCTTGCCGACATAAATTATGACACTATGTATACATATCAGCAATTTGTCTATAAATCTTAGTGCTTGAGACTTTCCTGAGATAAAGTTGTTAAGCAATTACATCATGATTACCCAATTATTATGAGACAGAGTCTAAACTTAAACTCAGATCTAGAATCCCAAGGATGTCCCCCACTCTCCCCTATTTACTCTATTTGAAATCAGTTCATTTGTTTAATTCTTAATTAATTGACCTATCATCATGATGATAGAGTATTTCAATTCAGGAGGCATTAAGCTCCTACTGTTTGCCCAGGTCCTGAGTTTGGCACTGCAAAAACAGCATAGGCCTTGCCCTCAAAGAGCTCACATTCATCTTGGGAAAAACAGTGTGCTAATAAATCAAAATCAGTGTGAATTAATCAAAGAATAATCTTTACAGCGTAAATACAAAGTTATGGGGGGGGGGAAATTTAGGAAGTAATAAGGAGGATTGAGACATTCCTTAGGTTCTATTTTTGCTGTGCTTTGCAGAGAGCTAGGTTGATTTAAAGAGGCAGAGTTAAGGAGGCCTCCCAAGGCCTGGGTGACAGTCTGTGCAAAGGAATGGAGAAGGGAAATCATATTTGTTTATATACTAGGTTTACATTATTTAAACTCAACTGGTAAGAGTTTTCAAAACTCTTTGTAAATTGTAAACCTAACTATACATATGAGTAATTGCAATAGTCCTTACTTTTGTTTTTATCTTGGAATTGAATCAGGAGGAGATAACAACAAAACCATGGATGTACTTTTCCATTACAGTTAGTTTGTCTTTGGCTTCAAGGACATGTTTAACAGCCCTCCCCACCTGGGCTTTGGGTGCTATAGCTTATCAGCCTATTTACTTTGCATTAGAGCAAAAGTGACTGAAGCTTAGTGTAGATTTGGGAAGCCTTCAGTTGCAAATCACATTCTGTTTTAATGGGAAACTTATTAGAGGAATCTTGACTTTCAATAATGAAATGAAAGTTTATGAAAGTAGCGTAATTGATCGTCCTCAGAATGAATCATAATTTACATTTAATTACAAAGGCTGTGCTCAGGATGAGAGCCATGCCAATTAGCTACCTACTTCCCCTGCTCTATATTTCAGAACTGAGCAGTGAAACTGAGATTGGTATTTGAAATCATGGACTAGCCAAGTGTTTTTCTTTAAATTGGTTGCATTTGTTTCAAATTAATTTGTATGTAACTGAGTCTTACCATGTACCTGGTCCAGAGTTAAGTATTATAGAGGAAGACATAGGCCTTATCCTCTAGGAACTAGGTAGTCTAGCTGGGGAGAGGAGATCTACAAACACAAAACATTTAGAGGAAATTAGAGACAGCATGTAATCAAACACAAAATTGCAGGAAAAAAATAGTGCTGCTTTATGATACAAAAAAATAAGCACTGATTGGGAATGAAAGAAATCATTGATGTTTGGAGCTATTAGGGAAGGTCTTCATGGAGAAAGTAGGGCTTGACATGGCCCCTAAAAGACCAGTAAAATTTGCAAGTGCCATCTCTAACATTCTTGCTGTGGCCACTTTTGCAATTTTTCATATCAACATTTCATACTAGCCATGGTCCTAAAATTGATTCTAGAGCTAAACTGATCATAAAATAAAGATAAAGGTGAGAAGACTTAGAGAGAGAATGTGAAATTAAATGGTATTATACCACATTTTGCAACTATAATGTTCTGATAATAGCCCACAGAGAGCCAGTGTTGTATAGTGGATAAAGAGCTAACCTAGAAGACGGGAAAGTCTGAGTTCAAGTCCCACCTGCCCCTGCCACATACTGGTTCTGTGACACCAAATAATTTACCTAACTTCTTAGTTCTTGAGGCAGCTCTCTAAATTATAAATTGCAGAAAGTGTTGATCTGCATTAGTGGAAGAAGTTTCCTTACCTGGGAATGCCAGTGAAATCATAGATCCAGTTCCTTGCTTTATGTACATTTATATAGTGCTTTAATATTTGCAAAGTATGTTATATGCCACTTCATCTTAACAATAATACTGTGAGGCTGATTCTTTTATTATCAGTATTTTATATCTAAGGAAGGTACGGCACTTGATTCATTTATTAAGATACTTGCTCAGGGTCACAAAGGTATAAATTTTCAGAGGCAGGGTTTCTTGACACGAAGTTCTATGTTCTATTTACTCTATCATACTAAATTTAACCAACAATATAATTTCAGGGTGTTTTATTTTGTGAACAATCAAGTTGAGATGGCCTTCGCTAGCCATTCCTCTAACGCTCTCATTTTTCACATGAGAAAACTGAAGCACGGGAAATAATTTATCAAAGATCAGACAGCAAGTACTTAGCAGGATCAGAGAGTTCTGAAATTCTGGTCCTTTGATTCTTCATCCAGTGTCCTCTTTCCTTTATCAGGTAGTTTTCATCATCATGCAGATTTATTTAAAAAAAAACAACAACACTCCATTGTCTTTAAATTTAGGCATCACTTTTCTTTTCTTTCCTAGTATCTCTGAAAAGTACTTTCTGGTCTGTAAATACATACCAAGGAAGAACCTTTAAAAATGTAACTACATATAATGTATCTGTTTTCTCAGAAGGTCCAATATTGGGGTTTTATTAATATGTTGCTTACCCCAGATTTTTTTTTCCTCATTCTACTGTCAAAAAATCAAACCCAAAGCAAATTCTAGCAGCAAATCTAGGGTATTTCATAGCAGTTTTATTCCAAAACTTCTAATATTATCATATTAATAAGTTACTGACACGATGAGAGATGGATCCCTCTAGGTTCAACAGGAACTCTGATCTTATCTAAGACCAGAAAACCTGCAATAGGGTCTGGAAAGAATCCAAAGTCTCAGGCTTAATTGGAGTGAGAGTTGTAGAAGTTTATTGTTAGGCTTCTATAAGAGTCCTTTAGGGGACCTGCAAGTGAGAGGGATACAGGCTTTTACTTTTAAAGGGTAGGGCTGCCATTGTCAGGGCTGACCAGATGGAGGGAAGGGATCTCAGTGCATAGATAAAGGTTAGAGCTGCCCTAGAGGAACTTGTGACTTTAGTGCATAGATAGTTTAGATGAGATTTGGGCCAGAGGGAGGAGACATGAAGAGATTAAATAAGAACAAAAGAGTCACAAGTTGTTGCCTAGGCAGAGTGCTGTTCTGATAGGGGGAAGGGGCAGAGTTTGACAAGACAAATTGCAGTTACAATTGCACAAACCTGTTTTACAAATTGGTTTTACAAATTGATTTAGACCCCAGGTACCCCATCAGTAGGACACTCAAAAATAGTATGTATCTTTACAAAAAGCAGTATTTAAAAAGGCCTGTGTTCTAGTTACAAATCAGTCACTTTTAGCACACTTTAGACAAGTCATTTTTTATCAGTCTGAACTTGTTTCTTGATTTGTAAAATGAGTGAAAGGTTTTGGACTAGACCATGCTTAAGGTCCCTTCCAACTCTAATATGCTCACTCTATGTAAAAAGCCTTATGATGCAACATCAATCTCTTTAACTTTGTTTACAAACTTCAAGTTTGGAGTTAGTCAAAGGGATGCACTTGAGGACCTACAGGGTCACATGTGGCCTTGAGGCTGCAGGTTCTCCACCACTGTTCTAGAATGTCAAGGATGAAGCCCAGGGATGAACAAAGGGGTAAACATGGCTGTCTTGTGCATGTACAGGCTTTTATGTAATTTCCAGTGATATGAGCCAGCAAAATTCACAGTCTTGAACCAATCAGTCTTTAACATTATACAGTATCCCAACCCAGACAAGCATTAAATGTGGTCTAATAGAGTCTCTAAAATGGGAACTTGAACTTGGAAACATGATGCAAAAAATCCTAATCAATGCAAACCAATGTATAAAGTAGTGAGTCACCCAGGTTATGGAATTATTAGCTAATCACAAAAAAGATGGATTAAGCAACATCTATCCTGATTAAAAGGCAGGGAGCAGTATTATCTGAACCAGAAGTGGAATGGGAAAAAAAGTATTAATTACAAAAAATAAGGTAGTCAGTTGGTACAAGATATATTAAAGAAAAAGAATGATTCGAGAATTGGCCAAATGGGTTAAATTAGGGTGTCCAAAAAAAGGATACTGAGTCAGCTTATTAAAAGCAAGTCCTTCATATTCTAGATTATTTGGGTTATCTGGACCAGTACTAAAATGAAAAATTATATAAGTAATGGTGAGCAAATGCCTTAGTCTCTGAAAGCCTAGAAGAACAAACTAGAGCAAAAAAGTATGATGCCAATCCTGTTTCTCCCTTTCTCTCATCAATTTCCTGAATGTCAGAGCTCAAAGGAATATTAAATAATATGTTATGAATGAGGAGCTAAGATATGGAGAGGTAGAAGGACTTATCCAAGGTCATATTAGTGGCATGAACTGAGACTTGATTCCAAAATTTATTCCACCATATAGTCTTTCTAAAATAATAATTTTGAGTAAGTCCACAGCATCATAAATTTAAGCCTGGAAGCATCACATAGATCATCTAGTCCAGCATCTTCATTTTACAAATAAGAAAACTAAGGCACAGAAAATGTTTACTACCCATTCAACAAGTTATACTTCTGGGGAATACATAGAAGCAACACAAATCTGAGCCCAAGGCCTCTGAATTAGGGCCCATTCCACTGCCCTACAATATTGCTTCATACTCAGCCAAATCCGCCTCCCTGTAAGTTCCACTCACTATTCTAGCTCTGCCCTCTGGAAAGAAGCAAAACAACTTGAGTCCTTCTTCTACATGCAACATATTAAGTGTCCAAAAGGATTCTCCATTTTCTTAAAACAGGAAATCCTAGAAAATCTAGCCCATAGATATTTACAAAAGTCCCTAGAGTGAAGATCATGGGGAAAAATAAACGTTACCGTCTGGATAAGGCAACTCTAACACCACTAAGCTATCAAAAGGCAGCACTACTGGGCCCAGATGTCTGAGTTAAGTAGTAGATTTCTTTCTGAATGAAAACAGCCAGACCATGATCCTCTGTTTTTAGGATCCTTGTGGTTAGCAAGTGATATTATGGCTACATTCTCCTAAATATGTGTTAATTACACTGGTCCTCCACTTTTTGAATCAAAGACAGTTGGCAAAATGCATCTCAGTGAATCGGGGCAGTTTATGGTCTTCACTCCCTTTTCTTCTTCCGTTCTTGTCTCCCTTCCTTCTCTTGATTCCCTGATGGTCAATCTGCTACCATCTTGTGGCACATCATGGAACTGCAGGCTCTTATTTTGAAGCAACCTGCCATTTGGTTTCTTTAGACCTCAGGAAACCTAGGCCTCTGTTTTGGGATAAGGGCCAATGCAGATATAAACGCTTTCATAATTTGAAAGTTAACTTAGACATCTCCCATATTTGCTGTTGTGAGAGGGGAGACAAAATCCCTGAAAGATTAACAATAACAAAAACTTCTTATATTTTATTTTTTCCATATTTTTCTAAAAAAAAAAAAGACTTGCTCAACTCGTAGCCTTGGGAATAAACTGTGAGTAGGCCATGGAGGAAGTTGAAGCTTTGAAACACACACACTGATTACATAGAGCTACAAGACATCAGCCAAGTTGAAAATCTAGAGAAAGTTCTGTAGAGATATTACAATGGACAGCAGGAAGAATTTTAGAAAGGATACATGGAAAGGAAGGCCTTGATTCAAATTATCAGCTCATGCCATGAATTTATTTGACCTTGGGTAAGTTTCTTTACCTGGTCATAGCTCAGTTCATTTGTAAAATGAAAGGTTGAACCAGATGATTTCTAATATCCTTTCCAGCTCTGATATTCAGGAAATCCATAAGGGTAAGAGAGGAGCAGGATTGGTTTTGTGTTTTTCCCCTCTTATTTATTTAAACTGGCTATTTCCATCATATTGGATCTTTTTTTGGCGGGGGGCAACATTTCCTTCCTCGAGGCTCTAACAGACAAAAGAATGTGCTCACTAACACTTAGACATGTCTTCTTAGATGGCAAAAGTATTAAGGGGGAGAAGGAGGGAGAGAGAAAGACCAGCAGGCCAATTACAATATAAAATTAAATGAAAGGACAATTTCTCAACTGTATGTTCCAAGGACTTATTTCTGACTTAATGAATTTCTTTTATATTATTATTATATAATTTGTTTTCTGTTTTCAACATTCACTTCCACAAGATTTTGAATTCCAAATTTTCTTCCCATCTATAAATTTCTTTTAATTTCTTGTATTATAGACATTAGTCTCCATTAATGCCCTTCTCTAATACTTTGTTATGATGTAGAGGTGACCCTAAGTTCTTGAAAATCCTTCAAGAGGAATTCAAAGCTCCAACAAATTCTATCATAGTAGAAAGGATTTGAATATGGTCTTAGTGTTAGTCCCACTCTTAGATGGCAGGCACACAGGCCTAATTGTGAAGAGTGTTGGCCACCAAGAGATGAGTTTTTCTGCCCATGGTGATTCCTATACACAACCTGTAAAATTATAGAGTAGTTGACATTTCCATGTTGGAAGAAGGAGAACCTACATAGATAAAATTAAGAATCCTCAATGTAATAGAATATCAATACATTGCAGGTGACTGTGATGAAAAACAGAGCAGTTTTTCTAAATCCAAAAATGTATGTAAAACAGTACAGAGACCTAGAAAGGGCCACAAAATTGCCAAAAGCAATAGCAGCCAAAGCCAGAAATTCTAATTTAAGCTAAAACCCCAGTCCCACTTCCTGAATGCAGATGTAAAGTCATCCTTGTCTTCACTCAATCCAGCCAATCACCTTTCTCAGAAGTTGTTAAATCCTGTTGATTTTAGCCCTTCAACATCATTTGCACACTTTTTTTTTTTTCGCAAAACAGTATGTATATGTGTAGTGCATATAGTGTTTGCAACCAAAGATAGAAGTAAGTTTAGTGGGAATGGGTAAGGTTTGAAAGTTCAGATCATTTACCAAAGATGGAAGAAATCCTCTGATGGTAGCACATGAGCAGATAGGTGCCCTGAGCAAACTATCATGCGTCAACTAAAGGCCAAATCTGTTCCAACGTAAGTCTTAAGGTCCTACTTCTCAGCTAGTTTTGAGTGGCTGGGTAGTTGTGTTATATAATCATTTCTTGTACTGGCATTTGTGGATACATCAAATGTGGCCACTTTAATAAGACCTGTGAATGTGAGGTTAGCATATGACTATTTTTCTGGAGACAGTATATGTGTGACAAGATAATGATGCTTACCACATGATAGCATCATCCATTCAACAAATGTTCAATAAGCATGTTATAGAATCATTATTTTCCATATACCATCACTATGCATGGGTATATATACTTCTCTGATTTGTCCTGGGACCTCTCCATATCTTCCATGAGAGCTATGATAGCCTTGAGAATTAATTATGAGACTGCTTCTGCTGAACATCAAGCTGAGTAACCCCACTACGGTGGAGAAGATCACTAGGTCCTGTCCAGATCAAACGATGTGTTGACATACTTTAGTCTGGCAGATCTGGGAGCCAAGGATAACAAAAGATTGAAATTCCAGTACATATCCCGGTAAGGAATCATTGCCCAAAATCTCAGTTAACTAACCAGTGAGTATAGACTCCTTTGGGACAAATCTGAAATTTTAGTGAAAGCCTTTTTTAGATTGGCATAGCCGAAATGGTTAGCATTTTTTTTTTTTGACTTGTCAGACTAGCATATTGTCTAAAAATTGTACAGGCTGCCTTGTAAAGTAATGTTTTTTGTATTTGTATCATCTTCACCTAGCACAATGCCTGGCATAAAGTAGGTGCTTACTAAATGCCATTTCTGTTGAGGTCACTCATGTTTGCCATCTAGGAGTCACCCTGGATATTTTTATCTCCATCACCTGTTATCTGATTAGTTGCCACATGTGGTCGAAACTATATCCCTAATATCACTTGCCTCTGTTTCCTATTCCTTCACTTATATAACAACTACCATGGTTCAAGTCCCTTATCATTTCTGTACTAGATGACTGCAACATATCTTAATTCATCTTCTTGCACCTAGGCAAATCCTTTATTTACTTGTATGTGAACACATTTTATCCATACAGTAGAATGTAAATTTCCCCAAACCAATGACTGTCTCACTTTTGGATTTGAACCCCTAGAGTCTAACACAGTATCTGAAACACAGTAAGCTTTTGATAATGCTTGTTGATTCACAAGGAGACAACTGTGAGGTTTCATATAGATGTTTATAATTTGGGTTAGCTAGACAAAAAAGAATCTGCTCTATTGGCAAGCCTGATTTATATACTGTTTTACAATTCTAAATATTTTGATTGCTTTTACATATATTATCAATGAAACTGCCTGGTGAAAACAGGTTCTAATAGGCCTACTTTAATGAACAGATAACTTTGTGTTATAACATTTGCATACTGACAACTTATTTGTATAATGTCTCTAAAAATACTTTGTTTTCTTAATTAGGCAAAATATACCCCCTATAATCTTTCTTATCCTCAACTATGTTTAGCAAAGAGTTTTTTCCAAAGACAACACCATAAGCCCAAGTGTCATTTGAATGATCACAAAAGATGAATTAGTGAGATACTGAATTAATGGTTTTCCTGTATCCAATTCAATTTAACAATTCAAGTATCAAGTACATACTATATGAGGATTCTTAGTTAATCATCATAATAATAGATCATGATTATATGGCCCCATAATGTTTACAAAATGTTTTGCATATTTTGTCTCCTTTGATCCTCAAAAAACTTTCTGAGGTTGGTGCTAATATCATCTACATTTTATTGTTGAGGAAACTGTGACTGCTCAGGGTTTCACAACCAGGAAGTTTCTAAGGCAGGATTTGGACTTGTCTCTCTGCTTTCAAATCCAATGTTCTATCCACAATACTGCCTAATATTGTAAGGAAAGCCAAGATACAGAAGTAGACCAGCACTAGCTGGCCATTCTTTTACTGTTTGTGAAGCACCTTCACGGACGTTGGCGTCTTATCCCCTTCCCACACACAGACTTCGTGTGGCTCATAAAGTACCCTGTTTTTATTTATAAAGAACCTGAGCTCAGAGCAGATATATACCTTGTATAAAGGACATGGATAGCTAGTGAAGAGCTAGGACTAAAATTCTAATCTCACTTCAATTTTACTCCTTTCCACTCTACCACTAAGACAAGGTACATACATTTGCAGAGTATACAGGCTACGTGGTGGAGGATGGGGAAGGGAGTGACCCCACGGGGCGGGAGGGCAGGGAGGGGGGAAGAAGGATAAGAAAAAATTAGGAAAAAATTATGTTCAAATTTGTGATTAATCCAGTGATATGACATATAGAATAAGCCGATTAAGCCCTGTAAAGAAAAAGAAAAAAATTTCAGAGAGAAAGTAATTGTAACCATCAGTAAGTTGCACAAGGAAGACATTCATAGCAAAGTTTTCCATTAGACTAAAGTACGTACTCGATGTCCCTAGAGTGGCCAAATTTCTCCTGCCAGCATCACGATGGAAAGGTCACAGATCCCATGTGGAAGGTTCTATCTAATACGTTGGGACCAAGGAATGATGGAGGGCAGATTGTTCAGTCTCCAGTCAATTGTGTGACATGGATTTTTTTTAGCCCAACAGGGGAGCTAGAACAAATCTGAGCACGTGTGCCTATATGCATTGGAGCCAGGTCCCAATGGAATCACCCTGGAAAAAGGGCAGATTAAGGCCTTTATATTGAGTTCCCCTCACCAGCAAAGGTTATTGAGAATGTCGCTCCTATTTATAGGCCCTTACTCCACAGAGCTCAGGGCCTTTTCAAATTTATTTCTTACAGCAATGCTGGGAGGGTCAGCTGGGTTATTCTTCTAATTTAAGATGGAAGGTGAAAAAGGTCAAGAAAAATCAGCAGAATGGTAAAGTTGAAAAAGTTTGTATCTACATCTTCCATCTTCCCTTCCTTTGCCTTTGCCCCTTTCTAGCCACTCCCTTTAACTCTTCTGAAGTAATCCCCACCCCCATGTTTCCCAGATTGATCCGTCCACCCACCCACTTCAGCATGTAATTCTAGTTTGCCTTCTCTGTATAGTACTTGGTATTTCAAAATAATTCACCTTTCTACCTCTTCCCCTCAAAACTCTTTCAGAATAAGTTCTTTTAGAGCTTATGTGTGAATTCACAATAGTTTATAAATTATTGATGGTGATCTAATGTGTCACTTTGTCAAGGTATTTAAGAGGAGGTTTAGACTTAGTGATCATACCCAAAAGTATGAATCCCTAATAGTAGAATTTATACTGAAACTTTATGGAAGAGAGAAGGAAATATGTATTTCTAGCACTTTCATATCATAAGACCTTACAAAAGAGGGGCTTTAAAGAATGAATTGCTCTGAGGTATTTGAGGATTTGTAATTTTTTTAAATTTGGGGGTCTTTATTAATTTGTTCGTTTACTTTTAGTTCACAAGATTCAGTTCCTCAGTTCTTTGAGTTTCAAATTTTCTTCCCCTCCCTCCCACCCCCATGGCAGCATACAATCAAGTATAGGATTTGCAGATACTTTCACATTGTACATTAGTGAGGTTATAAAGAAGGATTGTATCAGATGGAATGAACAATGAGAAAGAGGAAACAAAAATCAAACAAGAAAAAGAAACAGAGCAGGTAATTTGCTTCAATCTTCATTCCAACACTGTTCTTTCTAGTTCTTTCTCTGAATGTAGACATTTCTCTCCATCATGAGTCTTTTGGAGTTGACTTATAGCCCTGCATTACTTAGAGGAGTACAGTCTATCAGAGTTGGTCATCACACATACATTGTGTCTGTAATTGTGTACAAATTTCTCCTGGTTCTGCTTTTCTCACTCAGCATCAGTTTGTATAAGCCTCTCCAGGTATATATGAAATCCATCTACTCCTCGTTTCTTATGGCACAATAGTATTCCATTACATTCATATACCATAACTTTTTATCCATTCCCCCAATTGATGGGCATCCCCTTAATTTCCAACTCTTTGCCACCACAAAAAGAGCTGCTATAAATATTTTTGTACATATGGGTCTTCCTCACACTTCTATGATCTCTTTGGGATACACCCCTAGATGTGGTATTGCTGGGTCAAAGGATATGAAATTACTTACAGCCCTTTGGGCATATTCCAGATTTCTCTGCAGAATGATTGAATCAGTTCACAACTCCAGCAGCAATGCATGTGTAGCAATGTTTCCACATCCTCTCCAGGATTTATCATTTTCCTGTTTTGTCATCTTAGCCAATCTGACTGGTGAGATGTGGTACCTCAGAGTTGTTTTGATTTGCATTTCTCCAATCAATAGTGATTTAGAGCATGTTTTCATATGCTTATAGATATCTTTAATTTCTTCCTCTGAAAACTGCCTGTTCATGTCCTTTGACCATTTGTCAATTGGGAAATGACTTGTATTCTTATAGATTTAATTCGGTTCTCTGTATATTTTATAAATGAGGCCTTTATCAGAGACATTGGGTGTAAAAATTATTTCCCAATTTTCGACTCCCCTCTTAATCTTGTTTTACATTGGCTTTGTTTGTACAGAAGCTTTTCAATTTCATGTAATCAAAGTTATCCATTTTGCATTTTATAATGCTCTCTAATTCTTGTTTGGTCATGAAGTTTTTCCCTCTCCATAAATCTGACAGGTAAACTATTCCTTGTTTTCCCAGATTGCTTACAGTATCATCCTTTATACCTAGATCATGCACCCATTTAGACATAATTTTGATAAATGGTGTTAGATAAAGGTCTATGCCAAGTTTCTGCCATACTGTATTCCAATTTCCCAAGCAGTTTTTGTCAAATAATGAGTTCTTATCCCCAAAACTGGGGTCTTTGGGTTTATCAAATGGTAGATTATTATAGTTATTGACTGCTGAGTCTCATGTACCCAATCTATTCCATTGATCCACTGCTCTATTCCTCAGCCAGTACCAAGTAGATTTTATGACTCGTGCTTTATAACACAGATTAAAATCTGGTATAGCTAGGCCACCTTCCCTAACGTTTCTTTCCATTAATTCCCTTGATATTCTGGACTTTTTGTTCTTCCAAATGAATTTTGTTACTATTTTTTCTAGTTCTATAAAATAATTTTTTGGTAAATTTACTGGTATGGCACTAAATATGTAATTTAATTTAGGTAAAATTGTCATTTTTATTATATTAGCTCGACCCAGCCACAAGCAATTGATGTTTTTCCAATTAGTTAGATCTGACATTATTTGTGTGAAACGTGTTTTGTAGTTGTGTTCATATAGGTCCTCTGTTTGTTTTGGCAGGCAGATTGCCAAATATTTTATAATGTCTACAGTAACATTGAATGTAATTTCTCTTTCTATCTCTTGCTGTTGGATTTGATTAGAAATATAAAGGAATGCCGAGGATTTATGTGGGTTTATTTTATATCCTGCAACTTTGCCAAATTTATTTATTGTCTCAAGTATTTTTTTTTATTTGATTCTCTAGGATTCTCTAAGTATATCATCATATCATCAGCAAAGAGTGATAACTTGGTCTCTTCTTTGCCTAATTTGATTCCTTTGATTTCTTTTTCTTCTCTAATTGCTACTGATAACACTTCTAGTACCAGATTGAATAAGAGGGGCAATAGCGGACACCCTTGTTTCACCCCTGATCTCATTGGAAATGCTTCTAGCTTATCACCATTTCATATAATACTTGCTGATGGCTTTACATAGATGCTACCTATTATTTTAAGGGAGGCTCCATTTATTCCTATACTTTCTAGTGTTTTTAATAGAAATGGATGTTGTACTTTGTCAAAAACCTTTTCTGCATCTATTGAGACAAACATCTGGTGTCTGTTAGTTTTATTGTTGATATGATCAATTATACTGATGGTTTTCCTAATATTAAAACATCTTGCATTCCTGGAATAAATCCTACCTGATCAAAGTGTATTGTTCTTGTTATGATTTGCTGTAGATTTTTTGCTAATATTTTATTTAAAATTTTATTCATGAGGGAAATTGGTCTATAATTTACTTTATCCACTTTATCTCTTCCTGATTTAGGTATCAGTACCATGTTTGTGTCATAAAAAGTATTTGGTAGAACTCTTTCCTTAATTTTCCCAAATAGATTGTAGAGTATTAGAGTCAATTGTTCTTTAAATGTTTGGTAGAATTGACTAGTAAATCCATCTGGCCCTGGAGATTTTTTCCTAGAGAGTTCACTGATGGCTTGTTCAATTTCTTTCTCTGAGATGGGGTTATTTAAGTAATTTATTTCCTCTTCAGTTAATCTGGGCAACTTATATTTTTGTAAATATTCATTCATTTCACTAAGATTGTCAAATTTATGTGCATATAATATGAGAAAATGATTCCTAATTATTGTTTTAATTTCCTCTTCATTGGAGGTAGATTCAGCCTTTTCAGTTTTGATACTCATAATCTGGTTTTCTTCTTCCTTTTTTTTTATCATATTGACTAAGGGTCTATCAATTTTATTGTTTTTTTTTTATTAAACCAGCTCTTAGTTTTATTTATTAATTCAATAGTTTTCTTAACTTCAATTTTATTAATCTCTCTTTTGGTTTTTATTATTTCTAATTTAATATTTAACTGCAGATTTTTAATTTGTGCTTTTTCAATTGCATGTCCAATTCATTGACCCTTTTCTCTAATTTATTCATGTATGCACTCGAGTATATAAAACTTCCCCTAAGAACTGCCATTCTTGCATCCCACTAATTTTGGTATGTTGTCTCATTATCGTCATTCTCTTGAATGAAGTTACTGATTGTTTCTATAATTTCTTATTTGACGCACTCATTCTTTAGGATTAAATTGTTTAGTTTCCAATTAGTTATTAGTCTCTCTTTCCATGGCCCTTTATTGCATATTTTTTTATTGCATCATGATCTGAGTATGATTCGTTTAATATTTCTGCCTTTCTGCACTGAATTATGAGGTTTTTATGTCCTACCACATGGTTGAATTTTACTTATGTGTCATGTACTGCTGAGAAGAAGGTATATTCCTTTTTATCCCCATTCAGTTTTCCCCAGAGATCTATCATACCTACCTTCTCTAAAATTCTATTCACCTCCTTAACTTCTTTCTTGTTTATTTTGAGGTTGGATTTATCAAGTTCAGAGAGGGGGAGATTAAGGTCCCCAACTAGTATAGTTTTGCTATCTAGTTCTTCCTCCAATTGCCTTACATTCTCCTCTAGGAATTTGGATGCTATACCACTTGGTGCATATATGTTAAGTAATGATATTGTTTCATTCTCCACGATGCCTTTTAGCAGGATATAGTTTCCTTCCTTATCTCTTTTAATTAGACCAATTTTTGCTTTTACTTTATCTGAGATAAGGATTGCTACCCCGGCTTTTTTTTTTTTTTACTTTAGCTGAGGCATGATACATTTTACTCCAGCCTTTTACATTCACCCTGTGTGTATCCCCTTGTTTCAGATGTGTTTCTTGTAAACAGCATATTGTAGGATTATAGTTTTTAATCCATTATGCTATCCACCTCCATTTTATGGGAGAGTTCATCCCATTCATGTTCACAGTTATGATTACTATCTGTCTTTCCCTCCATCCTATTCCCTTCCCTGTTTATGGTTTTATTTTTCTCCCATTCTCCCTTCCCCTCCTTAAGAGTTTTCCGTTTGATCACCACCCCCCTCAGTATTCCCTTTTTATCAGCCCCCCTCACTTTTCCTCCCCTTACCTTTTACTTCTTCCCTACCTTCTAACCACCCCTCCCTTTCATAGCCCTTCCCCCCTCCTACTGCCTGTAGGATATGATATATTTTTATACTTAATGTAGTATGTTATTTCTTCTTCAAACCAAGATTGACAAGAACAGATCTCATACAAAGCTCCTCTCCCTTCCCTCTTTCCCTCTATTATGATACATTTTGTGTCTCTTCCCGGTGGAGTCCTATACTTAACTGGCTGTGTTATTCCCTCCTTGCACCAGAATCAATGAGGGAAAAGCTCATGTAATTCTCATCTCCCTCCCTTCTTTCCCTCTACTGTATTGTTTTTATGCCTCTTTGTGTGGCATAATTTACCCTTTTCAACTTCATTCTTTCCTCTTCTTCCATTGCAGTCCCTTTGTAGCCCTTAATAAGTTTTTTTTTCTATTGTCATTTTGTGTAATTTATACCCATACTCTCTATTTGTCTATAAACAGTTTGCTCTCATTCAATAACAAGGTGTGTGTGTGTGTGTGTGTATGTGTTTTACTTGTTTACATTTCTATGTCTCTCTTGCATCTCGCAATTGGAGATTGAATTTTCCATTGAGATTTGTCTTTTTCTTCAAGAAAGGTCTGGAATTCTGTTATATCATTGAATGATCATCTCCTTGCCTGGAAGGATATGTTCAGTTTCACTGGATAGATGATCCTTGGTTGCAACTCGAGCTCTTTTGCCATGTGAAAAATCACATTCCAGTTCCTCTGATCTTTCAGTGTAGAAGCTGCCAGATCCTGTGGTTGAAATTTGCAAGCCCATTTCTCAGATTTGAGATCTGAGACAGATCCTCACTGTGGTTTCTCGATATTTGAATTGTTTCTTTCTGGTTGCTTGTAGTATTTTCTCCTTTACCTGATAGTTCTGGAATTTGGCCACAACATTTTGAGGAATTTTCAATTTGGGATCTCTTTCAGGAGGTGTCCAGTGGATTCTCTCAATTTCTATTTTACACTCTGGTTCTAGTATCTCAGGGCAGTTTTCCTTGATGAGCTCTTGGAAGATGTTGTCCAGGCTCATTTTTTTCATCATGATTTTCTGGTAGGCCTATGATTCTCAGATTATCTCTCCTGGATCTGTTTTCCAGGTCAGTTATTTTTGCATTGAGATATTTTACCTATTTTTCTCATTTTTCATTCTTATTTGACTGATTCTTGGTTCTTCATAGTTATTCAGTTCAATTTGGTTGATTCTAGTTTTTAGTGAATTATTTTCCTTGGTTAGTTTTTGGAGTTCCTTTTCCATATCACACATTTTTCTTTTTATGGAGCTGTTTTCTTCATTGTAATGTTTTTCTAATTTTGTAACTTCAATTTTAAAAGAATTATTCATTTCATCTTCTATCTCTTTAATTTTGTTTTCAAAATGCCTTTTGACCTCATGTAAGACTGACTTCTGTGCTTGAGACCAGTTCCTTGTTGAGGCTTCAGCTGTGCGTGTTTAGTGAACATTGTCTCCCTCTGATTTTGGTTCCTCCCTCTCACAATAGTAGGACTCCAGAGTCTTTGTCTTTGCAGTCTGCTTTTTACCCATTTTGAGGCAGGGCCCTAGCCACACCCTTCGTCTAGGGTTCCCAAGCCTTTACTGTTTAAAATTTTGCACTGGGGCAATAATTACTATGTTTTCATGGTCAGGTGGGGATTGGAGCAGCCTGGGTTCACTCTGCCATCCTGGTCCCTGGAAGTTCAGATAGGGGCTTTTTAAATTTCTAGGCTGTGGATTGGTAGTCCCAGGAATAGCTGCTTCCCCTGCTAGGGGAACTGCATTTGACTCTTACCCTGCTCTGTCCAGTCCCAGCCCTGCAGTGATAGGCCTGGCATTGTTGTTGGTGGGTTAACTTTTTCCCATGTTGATCAGGCCTCATCCCAGCCTCCATGCCAGCCAGGGTCATCTTCTGGTCCTCTGAGGATTTATAATTTTAAAATACTTAAATGAGGGAGGTCTGGCTTGGACAGAAGAACATATCTGATGCAGGAAACAGGCCTTGCCCATGTAAGGTCCATTAGGAATGGACGGTATATCAAGGTGAATATAGAAATTGATTTACAAGAATTGGGCTTACAACTTTCAAGAACCATACCAGTTGTACTAAATAACATTTATTTGCATTTGGACTCTGCTCTGTTCATGGATGCTTGTGTTCCCTTATCAGTGGTGAAAGGTAAGCATGTCTGGGTTGAAGATTCAATACATCCAAATATAGAAATGGAAGGCTCCCTTGAGTTCATCAAACTTAGAGTTGGCAGAAACCTTAAAGATCATTGACTCCATCTGCCTCATTTTAGAAATGAAGACAACTGACACCTAGGGAATTTATAGGACTTGCCCAAGATTACACAGGTGATAAATGGCAGGGAAAGTATCTTTCTGAGTTCAGATCTAGTACTTACTCTAGTGCATCTGTATGGCACAACCAAAATCCAACCTGTGTCAATGCAAACATTAGACAATGTTGGAAATCTAAGTGCAAAATTTGGCATGCAGATTTTCCTGAAGCCATCACAGGAAGCTTTATTAAATTTCCTGCATCCTACCACCAGATATCCAGAGATCACTGAGATGCAATAGTGTAGTGGTGGTTTTATTTTAATCTAGTACAGGGTAAGTGGTGGCGGGGCTTGGGGGGGGGGGAGTTGGAACAAATGACTTCTAGCAGTCCCTATGAGCTTTTGTACACTCTTTGATTTGTCATATTCCAATAGATATTTATGCACCAGGAATGGAGATGTCTCATATACCCGCCTGCCATTATTTCCAATCCAGTGATTTCTGACATGGTTATGTGTAGTAGCCAAAAATAGAACCAGCATCTCAAATTCTTAATATCTTTCCTAGAGCTGCCATGTGCCATGACCCTGACCTGACTTATATATGCTGGGTGGGTATTTTATTACTTTTGTTCTGGAATTCCTCTAATCACCAGACCCAGCAAAACGTTCTTGCACAAACCTCTTTCCACCCTAAAATGATAACTGCAGAAATATTTGTTGAGATCAAGATGGAAGGGAAGAAAATAACAGTATAAGAGAACTTCCTGCCATTGTTTGGATAAATGAACTCTAGAAAACAGATCCACAAAACAAATTATCAGCTATTACCTTTCCATATACAAGGAACAGCTGATAGGGGTCTGGAAAGAAGAAAAGTTGGGAACCATTGCTTCTAAGTGTGGCTTAGACAATGAAAAGTTTGGACTGAGTTTTGAATTTATTTTGTTATCCACAAGTAAAGAAATAAAGTTAACCTCCCTCAAAGCACTAGCTCTAAAAGGAGATGAGAATTCCCAACCACTCCAACATTGACCATTGGCATCCTTGCCTCATGATAGCAATCAACCACATCTTTAATTGGGCTCTAGATAATAAGCATTTTATGATTATCCAATGTGTTCCCAGTCCTGTGTGAGAAACTGTGAAGGGTATAGAAGTCTCTCCAAGATATCAATAGCATAGATGGGGGAGACATCATACACATAAAGAGCAATTTGAGAAAGTTTATAGAATAATAAATTTAAGGTTACCAAGGATCCATTTGCATACAATGCATTACCACTAAGAAGAGGGGAGAACCTTGTGGATTAAAATTATTCAGACTGGACTTTGTGCTTTTACTAAAGAACCAAAGAGAGAAGATGAAAAAAAAACCGTGGTAGTACTTTTGTCCCTTCAATCAATCAACAAATCTTCACTGACCTATGTACTTGTTCCTATGTTATGTTCAGTAAAACCATGTCCTAGAAGGGAACTTAGAGATCATCTAGTAAAGACTACATATTGCAGAAAAGGGGTCTAGGGACCCAGAAAGTTTCAATCATTCCAAAAGCATTTATTAACATCTACTATGTACTAGGCTCTGTGCTAGATGCCATGGCTGTATATGCAAAGAATATAGCCCTTACTTTCAACGAATTTGCATTCTAAGGGGGACAGCAGGCACATAAACGTTTATATAGAATGAATACAAAGTGAATGACTATCAATAACTCCAAGCACTTTGAGAGAGAGAGGTCACTATCTGTGGGGAATCAAAGAAAGTTTCATTCAGCAGGGGCTTGAGCTGCATTTTCAGGAGAGAGACTATGAGACCATAAGAAACTATGAGAGGAAAGGATTCATTTAGGCATGGAGGAAAGCATAAGCAAATGCATAGAGAAATTGCACAGGTAGGGAATAAAAAAGGCCGGATTTGAGTCCTGATCCTCAAACTCCAAACCCAATGCTTTCCTCATTATATCACGGAAATAGGATACACCTAACAAGAAGATACAATCTAAGCCCTCAAGGAATTTTATACAGTCTTGGGGATAGAAGATATGGACATGTAAATGCATAGCGCAAGGGGCCAGATTAGATAGATAGATATATAGGGAGGGAGAGAGGGACAGAGAGAGACATAGGGATGTAAATACATATATATATATATATATGTATATGTATATGTGCATAATATACACATGCATGTTCATATATATGTATGCATATATGTATACATGTATGCATACACACTAAGGGCAAAATGAGACAAAGCTGTTCAGTAGAGGAATTCAAAGTAGGAAGACATCTCTGTAGTCTGAATGTTCAGGGAAGGGATTATGGACCTTCTGCTCTTGGACCTCTGCTTTGTTGTGGTGGAGGAGCTTGTGTAAATCTATGTAACTATGAGCTATGCAGTGTAGGATTATTTAATATGGACAGATTGTAGTGAAGAGTTCAGATAAAAGGTGATCCGCTGGAGAAGGAAATGGCAAACCACTCCAGTTGTCTTTGCCAAGAAAACCCCATGAACAGTATTAAAATGATAAAAGATATGACATGAGAAGATGAGGCCCTAAGGTCAGAAGGTGTCTAATGTGTTAAAGGAACATGAACTTGGACAGACTTCAAGAGATAGTGGAGGATAGATAAGAGGGCCTGGCATGACCATGGCATCATGAAGAGTTGGACATGATTGAATAAATGAAGAACAACAAATCATGGAACTATGTTAGACTGTGAAGGATCAACAAGATTTAACTAGACAGAGAATAGAGCAGATGGCCCATGTGTATGTGATAAGAAAAGAGAAGAAAAAAGGAATGGAGAACAGTAGGTGGGAATGTTCAAGGTATTTTCCTTAGGACAATAGAGAACATGAAGGCTATTGAAAGTTGTGTGGTATAAGAGTGATAAGGTTGGAAAGGCATTTTGGGACCAGATTTTAATCGCACAATCTGTTTGTGTAAGGCTTTGTAGCAGTCATTATATAAGATGATTGGACTTCTTACAATCGACCCTGCTGCTACACCACTTCTCTCCATCTAGAAAAGCATCCTCTGGACCAGACTTGCATCGACTATAGGAACCTTCTTCTGGAAGTTAATCCACTCAGCTTTGAAATTTTACCCTGAAGTTGAACTATTCTGATCATTTATCAGGATGGAAAAACTCATCTAACACAATATATCTAATAATCAGTCCTTGATCCTGCTTCACATCCTACGTGTAACTATAGACATTTTGTCATTTGCTTTTGCTATTGCTGGCATGTCTCTCCACCCCTCCCCTTGCTGTGGGAACAGTAATCATATGAATACAAACATTGCCTTTGGAAAGGTTGGAACAAATGACTGCCCTGAAGTTTAACTCTCCAAACCAAAAATCTCCTTCCCCAACTCCCACTTCCTTATGTATATTTGTCTCACTCTATTAGAATCAATCAATCACAGTACTTTTTTTTTATTATACTGTGTTATGGGAATGCTTGTTTTATTCTATAAATTTCAAATTAAACAAAGAAAAATTAAGAAAAAAAATCAAGTTTCCTTGAAGACAGTTAACAGTCTCATTTTTTCAAATTATATTTCCACTGCACAGCACAGAGTTTAGTACCTAATAGGTGCTTAATAAATATTTTTTCATATATTCAGGATACAAGGAGAACACAGAGGTACTGCATTAACAAAGAGGCATCAAGTTCTTACTGTGTGTGCCATGTTGCTTACAGTATTGATTAGAATCACAGAATTCTATAACTGGAAAGGACTCAAGACCATTTTGTTAAATCCCCTGCCTTTGGCATATTGAAGACTTAAGCCATCAGACAGTCATCTATTATGTTTATAAATGATTAGGAAAATTTTCCTGGACTAACACTGAACATAAGCACTTACTGTCTAATGAATATCAGACACTGTACTTGGCTATTCTTTTCCTGCCAGGAAGTCAGGAATGGCAAGGTATCATGTCCCTTAGAGAAATATATTCCCTTAAAATGGAGAAATTCAAAATCTGTCTGTTTAGCTCTTAGTTTTTTCCAAGTGATTGTTCATAAAAGTTTCCATCTACAGGGTTCCCGAAGTACTGTTAGTACAAAGAAATTCATCCCTAACACGTACCATTCATAACTCAGTGGGTCCTACTGGGACTCTCATGACTTCAAGCAAGCCCCTTAATAGCCATTGCAGGGACAGTTAAATAAACATTTATTAAACCTATATGTTAGATACTGAGCTAAGTGCTAGAGGATGGGTTCAGGATTTCTTTGCAATGGATTAGAACCAGAGAAATAATGGTGACTTGAGGGCTAAAACATCCTGGGTATGCTAACTTTCCCATGAGATATCCATCCTTGATGTGATTATTCCTCATCTACCTGAAATACCCAGGCTAGTAACCAGAGTCTATGCTAACTGACCTGGTTCACACAGAGGGTGACACAGCCCAAAAAAAGGAGAGAAACAGTCCAGAGCTAAATGAACAGACCCTTACAGAAGGGAGAAATCTGGGAAGTAACCACCTCCCCTCAGCATTTGAGATTCATTGTTATGGGCTAAGGTTCATGGCCAGTTTTTTGTAAGGGGGAGAGAATTTCATAACTATTTGTAAACAGAATGGTGGAGCATATGCATTTCAAATAGTTTAGATATTTATCTTCCTCAAGGCAAAAAGGATGGGGATGGGGAGATGGAAAGAGATTACTAGAGATGGGGATGGGAGGGATTCAAACCTCACCTCAAACACTAGATTGTGATTCTGGGCATGACACATAACTGCTCTCTGCCTCAGTTTCTTCATCTGTAAAAATGGGATAATAATTCTACCTACTTCACAGGGTTCTTGTGAGGAACAAATGAATAAACATGTAATATACTTTGCAACTTTAAAATGCTATAGGGGCAGCTAAGTGGTGCAGTAAATAGAGCACTGGCCCTGGAGTCAGGAGGATCTGAGTTCAAATTTGATATCAGACACATAGCACTTATTAGTTGTATGACCTTGGGCAAGTCACTTAACCCCAATTGTCCTGCCTTCCCCCTCCCCAAAAGACAAAAACAAACAAATAACAACAAAAAACCACTATATAGGTACTAGTCCCTATTAATGCAACATGCTCAAACTACCTCCTAGGGCTGTTTTGGTAGACAAATTAGATAATAGATTTGAAGGTACATTTTTTAAAGTTTTACTAAGATGACCCCTTAAAGGTACAGTAAACATTATACTTTCTAGAATATTCTTACCTCTATTGCCTCATCTGATACCCAATAATCAAATGGATCTGTGATCTCACTGATCTGAAAGTTGATGCAGTATAATACAGGTGACAAATCATATATGGCTGTCCATTCCATGAAAATCTTGTTCATTTCCTCTCATAAGTTTTCTACAGGGAGGTCCACTCAAGATTCTGGAGGCCTTCCTCAATTTCTCCTGACATCACCAAAGTGGAGCATTTTAGATGCTGACCTGTCATCCCTTCCTCTTACTGTGGGATTATTCCATCTGCTCTTACCTTATATTTCCCTTACTCTTTCATTTGATAGCAGGTCCTTAATAACATTTGTTGAGTTTAATTGCTGACATAGGATCGAAAGGAATGTAGTAATGTACATGATGGGGATTAAATTGCCACCATAATAGCTCCATAGGCCCATGTCAGCTTCTTTCGGCTCATTAAAAAAAAATGGCAATGTAGGAAGGACAGCATGCATTGAATAACTTTCTAGTCTGTGAGAAAATAAATATCTTCAAGTTTCCTTACTACACACGTAGATGTATGGATGCAATGATTATACAGAACTCAAGGAAGAAAATAAGGAACTGCAAAAGGAAAAGTAAAAAATAATAGTTTTCTCTAAACTCAAACAGATTAAATTTACATGTAGAGAGGTTCCCCAGTGCAGAAGTAAGGATATAATTGTTGACCTACCAAGACAGAGAGCCTAGGGTGGCCAAATGACTTAAATACAAACAAAAATGGCCACAAGAAAGAAGTTTGGAGCAACAAAGCCCAGAACAATTTTGGTAAATGCTTTATTGATGCTTTAAAAATCATTACCGAGGGGCGGCTAGGTGGCACAATGAATAAAGCACCAGCCTTGGCGTCAAGAGGACCTGAGTTGAAATCTGGCCTTAACACTAGCTATGTGACCTTGGGCAAGCCACTTAACCCCAAATTGCCCTCCCAAAAGCAAAAAAAATTCATTACCAAACCCCAATTTCCCTTACTGATTCCCACTAGAAGTCTCCATAGTAACAAAGTTCTTAATCAGGGAAATTGAGGTGTGGTAGTGAACTTTTTAAAGCATCTGTGCATCCAACCAGTTGTCTTCCAGTCTTTTCTTGAAGATACCTAAGGAGGGAGAGAGAGACATTATCAAAGAAGCCCATTCTCTTTCTAGATAGTTCTGATTGCTAGGAAGTTTGTTTTTTTCCTTGTACCAAGTCTAAATATGCTTTCCATCAGTTACTCCTAGTTCTAGGTTTCGGGACCAAGTAGAACAAATTGAATCCCTCTATCACACAACAGTCCCACAAATATTCTTTTTGAACCCATGTCATGAAACCCTACTAGTTCTAGATAATTCTAAGAAACATTGAGTACAACATTGAAGTTGAGAGACCCCCAGATTTTCATTGTTTGAGAATCCAAAGAACTAAAAACAAAAGCACATTTTTGACTCAGTGATTGAAGTAGCCAGCACACAAACACACACACGCACACACACAAACACACACACACACATTTTGACTTCTTGGCACTGTGTGCCACATCAGAAATATCAAGATAATCAAAATTTATGGAAAGAGCTGTTCTAGTAAACTGGGTTTTCTGAGAAAATGGAGGTTAACCAAAAATTTGTTTGTTCTAACTTTTGCTACTGAATTTTTTTCCAGAATACATGAATCCCCTTTGTATCTCCAGTCAACCTAGCTTACTATCCATGACTGTATCTATCTTTGATGACTGAAAATGTCAGCAGTACCTCAGAAACATTATTTTGAGTATCAGTGATAGTTATCTAAACATTAGTGTGTGGATGAAATGGAGAAGGTTAGGCTGAGCATACACTGAACCCAAGATACTTCCTGGAAATAACTTTTTGGCTAAGTCCATGACACAATCTTTTTTTTTTTTAATATGATCTGCTTCAAAAAAAAAAAACTAAGAGTGATAAAAAATACCTGTTTACCTAAGGATTATGGATAATTGGACTATGGTTAATTTAATTTTTTGCTGTATTTTCCCATTTCTTTGGGATATCTACACTCAGATTAACTATGGGTTAAAAAATTAGGTTCCAATTCCCTTCTTTGCTCCCAACTACCCTATATCACTTAGTGCAAATTGGTTAACCTTCCTGGAATTCACTTTTCTAGTCTGTTAAGTGAAGGTGTTGAAAAAGGTCACATCTAAAGTATCTTCTGGTTCTAAATCTCATTGCTTTATCCCATGTGCTAAATGTTTCATGATATTGAATTAGTACAGCTAGTAGTATAGTAGACTATAAGCTACTTGAAGGCAGGAATTTCATGTTTACATCCCAATCACCAAGTTCAATTTCTTGTACATAGTGGGTACTTAGAATATGTTCATTGAATTATATAAAAAATAACTAGAAGTCCAGTGTTAATATGGTTCCAAATCATATGTCTCTTCTGCTAATTATGTCTGTAGAAAGGATTTTATCTTTTGCAAAATTAACTAGTAAAATATTAAGAACTATCTAGTCTCTGCTCCAAGAAAGACAATTTCAATTAAATACCAACTAATATGCCCACTTTCCCAACTCCACAAAATTTTTGTGAAGTTTGCAGAAGTAAAATAAAGGAATGTCACCAAATAGCTATCTGACTGTAGAAAAGGATGACTTAGTCCTTTAATGAAAGTGATGATTAATTGATAGACAAATCACATGTTCTGTTGGTATCCACTCAAAGTCTAGAGATCTAGGGAATATCCAAGCACAGTGAATGAATCCCCTATAGAGCATTTATGAGAGAAAAACAGAGACAAGAGTCACAGAAGATGTTCATATTTGGATGAGTTGTACTCTGAATCATTGCAAGGAGAAGACAGAACTTATAACATCATGAATCCATTAAAACACTGAAGAAATAAGCCTTCTAGTCAATCAACAAAAATCTATTATATTCTAGGCACTCAGATGAGCCAGGTATCTGCTCTGCTAAATGTGGAAGATACTGAGAAAGGCAAATGACAGTCTTTACTCTGAGGAAATTCAGTCTAACATGGGAGACAACATGTAAATAACTATGTCTAAAGAAGATATACACAGAATAATCAACAGAAGGAAGTCACTAGTATTAGTTGGGATTGGGAAACCTGATCAACAAATCCAATGGCCTTCCTTCAAACCTCATCTTCTTTGATTTTATTTCTTCTACTTACATAACCACCACTTTAGTTTAAGTCCATTTTGCTTCTTGCCTGAACTATAGCAGTGGTCTCCTGATTTTTCTCCTTGTCACAATTCTCTTATCACTCAACTTTAATCCTTGTCCCCACTTTGTCTTGTGGGGACTGATTCTAAGCTGTGGAAATTTGCTCTGGTCTCAACACAGTCAGTCACAGTCCTTGAGGAACAAACACTTGTTGGGGCCCATGACCCCATAGCATTAGCCTAGCAAAGCTCTGAAGTGCTTGTTCAATGATAGACAACCCTGTAGAATCAGCAGAGCCAGAATTAGACCAAAAGTCCCATGGTACCAGTAGAGCCAGTGGCAGGGTGAACAGCCCTGTATTTCCAGCGCTGAAAAATTCCAAAATGCCAGTACTAAGTCACATAACTAAGGAACAGAGAAGACAAGATAGGACACCAGGACAGGACACTGTATGTATGGAAAAGGGGGAGGTGCTATGCAGAACTTTACTAACCCTGATGCAAAGAGCACAACAACTAGCTATGGGCAGTTCTGATGACCCAAAAATCACTTGGGACAGAGACCTAAGCTGGTGAACTGTGAATTTCCCAGTATGGGAAAAGGGTGAAAAACCTTGAGATCCAACTCCAAAGGAAAACACATTCAGAGGGGAAGGAATTAGAAAATGAACAATAGGGGAAAATAAGGTGGAGGGTGGGTGTGTTGGAGAGACTAAATTACCAAAGATTTCAGGAACAAGAAAACTGAAAAACCTGGGCGAGGAGTAGGAAACCTGCAACCTTGAGGCTACATGTGACTTTTTAGATCCTTGGGTGTAGCCTTTTGACTAAATCCAAGTTTTACTGAACAAATACTTTTATTAAGGAGATTTTTTTCTGTGAATTTTGGATTCAATCAAAGGGCCACACTTAAGGACTTAAAGAGCCACATGTGACCTCAAAGTCACAGGTTCCCAACCCCTGACCTGGACCATAAACAGATAAATAAACAAGAATAACAGTAACAACAGAAGGAAATGGGACCTCCAGATCTAGTAAATTAGTTTAGACATCTATGCATAAATACTGAAAAGCAAAGGAAAATTATCTAGCACTCGATGAGACATAGGACCCTGTGAAAATTATGGCAGCAGAACTTATTTCCTACACAGAAAAAAAAGAACAGAATAGAAAAACTAGAATCTTTAATGGCAAGCCTCACCAAAGAAATAAAGAACAATAAATTAGGAATTCAAATACAAAGAAGTTAAGGATAATATAGAAAAAAATAACATTAAAAATATGCTAACTATGTAAGCAAAATATACTGATCTCAATTATAGCAAAGAGGTCTTAATTTAGGAGAATTCTCTATGAAGAAATAGCTATTTTTCCTCTTCTAAGAAAAATGAAAAAGCAACAGCCCATTATATAGACCAATGAAAGACAGAGTTGATACTCTATCATTGAGGGTAAAAAGCACAAGGAGTTCCCACATGTTTCAAGGGCAGCAGAAGCCAGCTAGCTCTCAAGTGTTGCTGATTCCAGTGTCTCCCAAACACACACACACACACACACACACACACACACACATATATATATATATATATTTTTTTTTTTGCCTAGAAGTAGGTCTGTTTAAGAAAATGTCAGTATGTGACCTGATTCTGGTGAGCATTACAATAGCCAGTGTCATAGAGAGTGGGGCTACCAGGGTGGGAAATTTAGAATGTGCTAACAGTATTGTCTTGGGGGTATGATTTTCCCCTATCCTGGCTTGTCTCTAGATGACAGTGATCTCAATCTGGAGAACCAAGATAGCTACTTGTCAATTGATTTATAGAAGGAAATCTTATTCAGTTGTGAATTGAGCAAGATGAATTTTTCATGTTGCTTCTATTTATGTGATTTTGTGACAGTGATTTTTCATGTCTGAAGCAGGAAAAGGAACAACCTTCCACGCTGCTCTTTTTGCAGAAGTGCCCTACAGTAAGAATATTTGGAAGATATCTGATCTTATAAGCATTCAAACCAAGTTATACTTATGACTAGGAAAATGCCATGAAAAAAATAGCGTGAAGTGACAGATAAATATTTTAAGTCTGGAAGTCATGTGACTTAATGATGCATTTGTATTAATGTAGTGATACATTTGTTTTCAATTTTATATCTGTTTATCCTTCTTTTAAGATAATAGTTGAGAAATATTATAATATTGGTAGATTAAAATATGACCTCAAAGTCAGGAAGACCTGGCCTCTGACACATAGCTATGTGACCCCGGGCCAGTCACAACCTCTCAAATACCCAGGTAGCTATTGCAGAGCTGATGCTAACCTGAATTGGTAAAGAGCATTATGTGTCCATGAACTCACAAGTATGGCCCCTCAAGAGTGAATAACTATTTAATATGTGTTATTATCTTATTGGAGTTATATTTTCCTGGGAAAATTATCCTTTGGGGTGCACATTAGTGCCTGTTTTAGAACTCTAGGTTATTGAAACCTGAGAGAATCTACTTGTTGAATTATGTACAGTAACATAAGGCACAACAGTTTATCTGGAATTGCAATTCTCCTGCCTAGAAGAAAATAAGCAGTCTCTAAATAACTAGACTTGCAAATCCAAACCTACTGAGTGACAGAAAACACTACAATACAAAAGAAAATAACTTTCATAGCCAATGGGACTCTACTGGCAAGAAGCTGAATTTTACTTCTGGTCAGTTCCAACCCACACTTTGGATCGAACATAAGAGGATGGTATCATACACAGATGCTGAGAAAACATGACACTTTCATCTGATGAAAAACATACTTGAAAATGAGACCTCTAATCAAACTAAGTACTTGTTAGTAACCCAGTGGTAATGAATCAGCATATGTGCATCAAAGATAAACAAATCCAAGAGTTTGTAGAAACCAGACCCAGCATCATTTTTCTCATCCTGTGAATTGCCTTTGACAGGTCTGTGAAGGGCAAACCCCAACATCTGCTCAATATAATCCCATGACTCAGGATTGCCTGAGTATATTTAATCCCACATATGAAGCCTTAATTATCTCAAAATCATTAAATAGAGGATGCAAAAGTTGAATGAACATGATGCCAAACATCTGTATGGGGGGAAAATGAAAACTTGTACCCATCATCCAGATATTTCCAAATATCTTTTTACCCAACATTATGTTGGGTAAAGAAATAGTAAACTCGTAGTTGCAAAGGGTAATAAAGAACACTTATCCTAGGTTCCAATTTATTGCAAGTGTAATGGGAGTTTCTAATATCTCTCAGAAATTGTCTAGGGGAAATAGATCAGTGATGCAGGGGGGAATATAGAAAAATATAAAGACATATTGCTCAACATCGTTGAGTTTTCTCTTTTCTCTCTCCTTATAGCAATTTCTGGTCTGCCATTCATTCCATATTGCTAAGAGCTGAGAGGGATCTGAAATTGTTTGAAATTGGGCAAAGTAGCCTGGAACTATTTACTGTTTGCAACTCTTGCTTCGGCTGCTGAATTACCATAGCTATAAACCAAGTTGGGTTCCATGACAGATAAACTGAGATAGATATAATGGTGGTCATAAGAAGAATCCAAAAAAATATGAAACCAAGGTGCTGAGAATATGAAACAGACCAGAAAACTTACATGAAATTCAACTGAGACTGAACTGGACTAACAGCTTTTGTGAAAAACTGGTATTACTAACAAGAAGGCCAATCCCAACTCTGGCATGCCTGTTTTCTCTGCTTGCTGAACCAACCTAAAGGAGTTCCAAATATGCCATTCTCTACCCTAATCCTGCCTATACCCCAAGTAGGCAGAGTGATAGGATTCATAAGAGGAGGATATTACTTCTACAGTTCTCCTACAGCTACTTTATAGTGTTTTAATAAAACATGCAGCCTTCACGAAGTTCATGTTATGAATGAGGTCAGTTGGTGAAGAGAGGGAGGTTTCCAAAATGCAATATTAAGGTTGGAGAACAGAGATGAGAGATTTCCTATCAGTAATTTTGTAACATTCTATAACACGCCCTTGAATCTTTATTGAACTTGGGGCCAGGACCTAGGCACTGTTAGATGTATCAAACTAGAGAGGTAATATGGGGAGTAGTCTAAGAATTTGTAGATTGAGTATACTCTAGTGAACTATGAGGACACAGTGGCCTTTAGGAAAGACAGCCTATGGATACTGAATGTCCCTGATATAACCATTTTTTCTTAATGATCCAAGGGTAGCACCACCTAGTGACTAAATTATATTTTGCACTTCATAGCTGGTTAGTGACTTAATTATATGTCATCATGCTTTTTCCCCCCATGGGTGGCAAAAAGCAAAGAATCATAGAAACAGAGAGTCAGAGTTTGAAGGGACTTTATAAGTCCTTGAGTCCAACACCCTCATTTTACAGATGAGGAAACTGAGGAATAGAGATTAAGTAATTTGCCCAGGAAATGAGTCAGATGGGCATACATATCCTCATCATCTTACTACACGAGAATTCCACACAGAGCTTTGATAGATGAGCAGCAACTTTCTGCTTTAAAAAAAACTCAGGGACAGAGAAGTTACAACCTCATGAGCCAAAATATTTCATTGTTAGGTAGTTCTGAGTTACTAGAATGACTACCATCAAATCAATCCTGATCTCTTATCCTAAATCCAGTTTTCTAGCTCCTGTTCTATCTCTACTGCACATATCCATTTGAATGTTCCTTTATTATTTTTAAGTCCATTAGGACAAAATCTAAATTTGTCATTTGTCCCCTCCAAAACTAGTTCCCTCTCCTTTATTTCTATTCACCTCAATTCAAAATCTCTGTTATTGTTACGTCCTCACTCTTCCATGCCTTATAATGAAGTCAGTCAAACCAACAAATCCAATAAATGTTTATTACACATATACTATGAGCTAAACACTAAGCAAGGTGCTGGAAGGGAAGGGAAAGGAACAAACATTTATTAAGTGCTTACTATATGCCAGGCACTAAACCAAGTACTTTACAAATATTATCTCATTTAATCTTCACAATAACCCTGAGAGGTAAGCACTATTATTATCCCCCTTTTTAAACTGAGGAAACTGAGGCAGATAGAGGTTAAATGACTTATACAAGCTCACACATCCAATAAGTGTCTGAGGTTAGATGTGAATTCAGGTCTTCCTGACTCTAGACCCATCATGCCTCCAAGCTATGGATAATATACTTTTGTTAATAGAAAGATGAACAACATGGAGTCCTTAACTTCCTAGAATTTATACCCCTGCAGGATATAATCTCCTTGGAGAGAGAATTATTTTTTCATTTCATTTTTGAACCCCCAGTACATGGTTTAGCACAGAGATTTACACAGAGTATGTTTAATAAATATTTCTTACTGTTACAGTCTAGGGAAGGTCCTGGAACATACACTAAGGTACTCAAACTCTCAGATAAACCTTTTATCTCCCTGATGTGACTTTTCGTTCCTGTGGTGTGACTAGCTTCATTCCCTCCTGGTTGTGCTTCTGGCTTTCTGGCCTTCAATATTCTACCTCAAAACCAGAAACACAAGAATTTCTCTCAATACCTAGGGCCTCCTCACTCTGGAACATGTCTCTGCTTCACTGGTTCCCTTGGCCCACTGATGAGCTCCTCCATTTTGGAGATGTGGCCCAGACCAAACAATCTTCATTGCCTCTCAGATGTGCTTCTGACTTTCCAGATTGCAGTACCTTCACCCCCATCTCCAAATGCCATTTTCAGCCCCCATTTGTGCATTGTCTTCCTTATATACATGAGTTCCTTCAGGGAATAGACTGTCTTTTTTTTTTTTGCTGGTATTTGTATTCCCAGTGCTTAGCACAGAACTTGGCATATAGTAAATCTTTAATAAATGCTTGTTGTCTTGCTTTATCTATCTGTACTTGCCTATCACCTTGAGAATGTTATCCATGTGCTCCCAGGAGTCCTACTCAATGTTCTCATGGCCTTCCTATATTTCTCCTGAAAGTGCAAGGATAACAGTGAAATATCTGGGCCACACAAAGTATATCTCCCACATTCATCGTGTGACCAGCTCATCTTCTTTTTTCAGTTATACTCTTTAATGGCATCTTTTCCTTTGCTTTTTCTTAACAGTTCTTTGTCACTTGTTGCATCTTGACGATACCTATAATGCACTTTTTCATTGCTTTTAGAATGATCAATCATTTAATTCTTCAGAGACTGTAGTATTCCATAACCTGTGGCTATATGCTAACAATGGTAGAATATTGTTACTATAAACATGCACCTTTGTTTCATGAAGAAATTTGGAGTCATTGAAGAAACTTTTCTACAATTTCTCATGAATGATCTACCCTACTCTCTTCCTCTTCTTTACTTCTGAGTTCAAATTGTTGTCCAATAGCAGTTGCTGATTATGATTAGTGCATTACAACCCAGGAGACTGCAGGGCTTCTGGGACAAGACCGAGGCCATTAATCAGGAGCGGGGAACCTGCAGGCTTGAGGCCATATGTGCCCTTCTAAGTCCTTGGGTACAGTTTTTGACAAAGTCCAAGTTTTACAGAACAAATCCTTTTATTAAGAGGATTTGTTCTGTGAAGTTTGGAATCAAAGGGCCACACTTGAGGACCTAGAGGAACACATGTGGCCTTGAGGTCGGTTTTCCCACCCCTGGTAGCCTAATAATCCACATGAAAACCAAATGGATGAAGAATGCCTATTGACCATACTATGGCATGCAGTTAAAATGAACAGCCTATAAGACATACATTAATATGCATTTCTTAGAGAAAAAAATATAAATTGACAAATTAACAAAAAAACTTCAAAATAGAAAAAAAGAACAAAATCATATGAGAGATAAAGCCAAAGGAAGGATCATTTCTAATGAGTATATGTCTTTGTCTGTCTGTATGTTTATGTTTTATAGAAGAGAGAAGTAGAGTAGTAGACAAGAGAAAGTTTTTTAGTGGAGGTGACATTTTGGAGGGAGTTCCAGATGAAGGAAATGTTGTGAGCAAAGGTCTATAACTTGGAAAGCATGAGATGTGAGTAATGAAACTTGGTCAAGGTTTGGAGAGAAAAAAAGAAATAATATAGGATAAAATACAAAGAGTCTCAAATGTTATAATGAGGATCTTTAACTTTTTGTGGTAGCTAATAAGGATCTCCAGAAGGCTTGTAAATAAAGTCATGGAATGATCAAATTTGATTTTGATGTGAAGGATGAATTAATTAGAGGTGGATTAGAGGGGACTTAGAGGTAGGAAGATCTAAGAGGAGATTGTTGTAATTGTTTAGGCAGGTAAAAATAGCAGCTAGTATATGAAAGAAGTAGAAGGCCTAGAGACAGGAGATGTGACAGATATTGAACAGACAAAATTTGCTTAACAGTCTGCTATGAGAAGTAAAAGGAAGAAGTAACAATGGAAACCCCAAAGTTCAAGTTGGAATAACTGGTTACACCATAGACAAGTTGCATTTATTTTTCTTCCATAATGTCTTTTGTATATATTATTTCTTTACTATTTCCACTGACACCTTGATAGTTCCTGAACATCATTCACAGACTATATTACAAGAGTCACCTAACTGTTCTTTCTACTTACCCCCATAAAGTCATCATATAAACTGCTACCAAGTTAATTTTCCCAATGAATTTCTTTCACAATGTTACTTTTCTACTCAAAAATATCCAATGGCTCCTAATGTTCTATAAAATTAAGTATAAACTGTTCAACCTAAGTATCCAAGACTTGAATTCCTATTGTTGATAAATTAAAGACACCATTCCTGCCTTCCAGGAGTTAGAGATGGCACACATGCTTAAATGACCTTTGAAACATCTTGAAGGACATAATGAGATTGACAAGCCAATAATATAGGTTATGCACTTGGGCAACAAGAGACTGCATTTAAGTTAAAATGTCCCTTGCTTAAGAGTAGTTTCACACCCCATGGCATAACCCTAGTCACTAAGGAAGCTCACTGGAGAATAATAAAGGTCATCCCAACCCCACTGATGTTTGCCAGCATGGAATTGCCAGAATTTAATAGACTGGTCATTATGGTGGAACCTTTCAGCAGATTCATTTGACCCTGAAAAGTGACTCAGGCATGCCCCACCCCCAAACCCCCCAAAAAAACAAAAAACAAACATCACCAATTATCTAACTGGAAATAAACTTGGGCAAGTAATAAGGAGAGAGCCAACACATGGCTGTCCCTGTTTGTCAACATTTCAAAGCAGGCTCACCCTACAACAGAGAGTGCTAATAATAGTTAACACATTTCCATATTAATCGAAACCTGGCATTTCCAATTGGGTCACTGTCCCCAATGTGTCATCTTTCTATAAGGATGGAAATTAGATAATTGTCCCTGGAACCAATCATTATTCATTGGCCTTCTAGCTGTAAAAAGACAAATCTTATACATGACATTTCAGTATTCAGAACTAAAAAAAAATGTTCATATCTTATCCTTTCTCTTTTTCCTCCCACCACCTTTATACTTTATTCTCCCCTCTTTTCTTCTTCTCCTTCCTCCCTCTGTCTCTCTCTGTCTCTGTCTGTCTGTCTGTCTGTCTGTCTGTCTCTCTCTCTCTCTCTCTCTCTCTTTCCTTCCAGTCTTCCTCCCTTCTCTCTAATATACTCTCCTTTCTCTGTCTTCTCCACTTTCCCCTGTAACTAATGCTATTCTCTGAATTCTGAATTCCAAGGAGCCCACATCTTTAAAGAACAAGAGAGGACATGGCCAGCATATTTAAAGGAATTAAAATTTAAAAGAAACTAAATAAAAGCATGTGGCTTAACATTGTAATGGTTATACTTCATATTCACTATCAATGAATCAATCAATAACCCTTATTAGTCAGTCAACAAGCATTTATTAAGCACATATTCTGTGCCAGGAATTGTAATAAGTGCTAGAGATATAATGGCAAAAAATAGTCTCTCCATTCGAGATGCTCACAGTCTACTTAGCGAAATAATATGCCAACAACTACATGTAAACAATATATATATACACAGAAAAAGGAGATAATTAACAATTAAGGCACTAGAATTCAGGGAAAATTAAGAAAGCCACCTTGTAAAAGATAAGATTTTAGTAAGGGCTTGAAAGAAGCTGAGGAAGCCAAGAAGTGGAGAAAAAATTCCAGGCATAAGGAACCAACAATGAAAATGTCTGGAATCTGTAGATATAATGTCTTATCCAAGGAACAGCAAGGGCATATTTATCATTGCATAGCAGAGTGCATAGGTAAGGGAGGTGGGAAGGAGCAAAATGCCAAAAAAATGCTGTAAAGGTAGTAAAGGTCTAGCTTAGATCAGATTTTGAATGTTAGAAGATTTTATATTTGATCCTGGAAATTGTAGAAAGTCACTAGAGTGTATTAAAGGCAGAGGATGACAGTCATAGCTTTGCTTTCAGATGATTGATTTGGCAGTTGAATGGAATATGAACTAGAATGAGGAGAGATTTGAGGTAGGGAGATCAACCATAAGGCTATTATAATAGTTCAGTCATGAGTTGATGAGGGTTTCACCAGGGTGATGGCAGTGTCAGAGAAGAGAAGGGGACATAATTGAAAGATGTTATGAAGGTAAATTTGACAGTTCTTGGCAACAGATTGGATTTGATGAGTAAAAGAGACTGGGGAGCTAAGGGTGATGCTTAGATTGCAAGCCTGTGTGATTGTGAAGGTGGTAGTACCCTCCAAAGAAACAGAGGAGTGAGGAATAAAGGAGTTTGAGGAGAGGAAGATAATTGAGTTCCATTTTTGATACGTTGAGCTTAAAATGTCTCAGGCACATCCACTTGGAGATGTCTAATAGTCAGTTGGAGATACAAGTCTGGAGGTCAGGAAAGAGGTCAAGGCTGGAAAAATAAATCTTGGAATCATCAGCATAAACATGACAATTGAATTCACATGCTTATCACATGTCAGGCACTGTTCTAGGCACTGGTGAAACAAATACTACATGGAATGAAACAGTTCGTCCTCAAAAGGATCTTAGATTCTAAAGAGAGATACAAGTACATATATAATCTTTTGTGATCCCATTATTCAGTGTATACTCAATCTTATGCCCCTAAATAGAATAATTGGATTTTTGAACTGAAAAAATGCTTGTAGATAATTTTACCCAAGCATCTCATTTACAAATAAAGAAACTAAGACCCAGAGAAGCTAGGTGACTGGTTTAAGATCACACAGGCAAATAGTTATGTAAGAGTGAACCTTCTCAGTAGAAAGTCTGCTCTTTCAACATATTGCCATTTAATTTTGGTTTATATGTGGTTCTTCATTTCACCTCATTTGTATCCTTGGTAGACTTCTTAGAATTCATTACCCATTCCTAGAATTACTTCTTTATTGACATTTTTGATATTGGCTGATGAGAGCATTCTGAATTTCTAGCACCCCAGATATTTTTCCCAGTCTTAAATAGCCTAACTACGACTGAAATTGAGAGAAATGGCTCCTGCCTTTCAGCCAGAGACTTGGTGTCTGCCCAGTGGCTTTCTACCACCTAGTGCTCAAAAACAACAAGAAGATGAAAGACAATTTCCAGAAATTGACTTTATGAGGAATAGAGAATGTAATGTCATTCCCAAATTCAAGAAAGACAATTAAAGCTATCAAATCTATCTTTCTGTCTCCTGTCATATTACCTCATATTATTTCATGATAATTGCAAACCAACTAGGAATGAGTAGTTGTAGGTCAGGTCAGCCCAGATCAAGAAAACTTAGGTTAAGGAGTTTCAGCACCATGGCCAGAAGTAGTAAAATCAGTAGTACTTATTTTCATTAGTGCCACAGAGGAAGAAATCATGTAGACAGCTGTATTGTGTCTGCATTAAAATACCACTATGGATGTGCAAGGGCTGTATATAGCAGGAACAATCAAGGAGAAGAACTGTAAAATCAGAGGATCATATATATGAAGCTAGAAGCATCTTCCTTTTCAAATTTCCTGTAATTAATGCTATTGTCTGAATCCTGAATTCCAGAGAGCCCACATCTTTAAAGAACAAGAGAGGATACAATCAGCATATTTAAAGGAATTCAAATTTAAAAGAAACTAAATAAAAGCATGTGACTTAATATTGTAATGGTTTTACTTCCTCATATTTCACTATAAACAAATCAATCAAAAGCTCTTATTAACCAGTCAATAAGCATTTATTAAGCACCTACTCTGTGCCAGGCATTGTGATAAGTGCTAGAGATATGAAGGCAAAAAATAGTCTCTGTTCATGATGCTCACAGTCTACTTAGGGTAATAATATACCAATAACTACATGCAAATAAGATATATACAGAAAAAGGAGATAATTAATAATGTAGGCACTAGCATTAAGGGAAAATTAGGAAAATCACCAGATGCATCTAATTCATCTCCTCACCCATTTTACAAATGATAATACCATTTTGGATTGATCCCAGCGAGGTCAAGAAATTTTGCTGAAAGTTACACAGATACCAAGTATCAAAAGTGGGATTTGAATGCCGTGGTAATCATTGCCAACATTTAATTGACTGGTGATTATTGAAGAATCTTTTTTTCAAGGCAATCAGGGTTAAATGACTTGCACAGAGACACACAGCTAGTAAGTACCTGAGACAGATTTAAATCCAGGTTCTCCTAACTATGGTGCCAGTGATTTATACACTGCTCCACCTCCCTGTGCCTTGAAGAGTCTTTTGACAGATTCACATGATCCTGGAAAGTAACTCAGATCCAGATAAGAATCTGAGGTCCTGAAAAAGGTAGGCTTATATTATGATTTCCAAGACACTTCCTTAATGGGGTCTCATTTTCATATGCCATGCCCACTACCACTGACCTGTGGGACATTAGCTTGTTGTATGGTGTGGTAGCACTTTCTGGGCACTTGTGTTTTTGCAGTATTTGTACTTCTCAAGTAAGTGGGGATCTCACATTTCTGGTTCAGAAAATTGTGATTATAAGGTCTCTTTGAAACAGCTAAAATTCAGTCTCTATCACAATTATATAAAAACCTGTCCATGAACCCCAGGACTTGTTTAGTAGTATCACCATAGGCTTCATTCCTTCTTTTGCCTCCATGAAGGTCCTGGTGCAACTTGTTCAAAGACTCAAAGAGTAGCTGCCTAAGTTGGATACAATGAATCCCAGGACAATTTTGCAGAAAAGGTCAGATTATTCTGGTCACCATGACCACTCCTCCAGGACCATGAGCCACTATAAACCTATCTAACTATCTTTGCTGCTCATCTTTAGGAGATGAGTAACAGTAAATGTTGATTTTTTTTTTTTGCTAGTGTGAACTAGCATTTAAGACAGTTACTCATTTTCATCACAGATCTGTCTGACATGGGTCATGGTCATAAGAAAATTGGGAGGAGCTGCTGCCAATTTTGCAGCTTCTTCACTAGAAAAAATAGGAGAATACCTTCTATTGGTATATTATAGATGGTTTAATAGTGAATTAGCAGCTATAGTCATATATCAATCACAATGTGGATGGTACAAAATAAAACAAAGGATGAAGGTTGCAGGTAGCCAATAGCAATTAATTTTGTCACCTACAATTTGTTTCTGGTTTGTAAGAGGCAATGATAGTATAAATATCTATAAAGACAATGAGCAAGAAATCAAAGAATCCTTTGATCCAAGAAACTGGCTACTGTAGAACTAGTCACAGTAATATTTTGAAAGAGTTGTGAAACTGGTAGATAATCACACTATTGCAGAGCTAGAAAGATGGAAATGATAGATGCTGATATAGATTATGCATACAGATAGATATAAAGATATGGAGTATTTATTGTGTGCTTATTATGTACTAGGATTTGTGCTAAGATATAGGGAAACAGGTACAAGCAAACAAGATAATCTGTGCATTCAAGAAGATTACATTTTAATGAGAAAGGACAAAATATAAAGGGGGACTTTAAGAGAGGCTTAAAAGAAAGAGTTGGAGAAGGTTAGGCTAATCATATGGTAGCATGGTGTGAAAATGGCCATAAAGTATCTTAGAGACCCACAGCTCATCAAAGTAAGGCAAAAGTTTGCCTATGAGAGTCAAGAGACGCAGGGACAAAGTTTATCTTATCAGTAGAGGTTCAGTGAAGATGATATTTGGTGTAGAAGGCATGATGTCGACTAGGCATGTGGAGACCTAGATCCCAGTAGGATTTGGTAAAATATTTTATTATTTTTATAGAAAAATTAGGGAGATATAGGGCTAGATGATAGTACAATTAAGTGGATTTAGAACAGGATGAATGACCTAACTCAAAGAGACATTGCTAATTATTCATTGTCGGGGGGTAAGAGATGCCCAATGTAATGGCCTAGGGAATTGTGCTTAGTTTTGTGCTATTTGACATTTTCATCAATGACTTATGTAAAGGCTAGATGCCATGTGCATCAGATTTGCAGATGACACAAAACTAGGAAGAATTGTTAATGTGCTAGATGATAAAGTGAGGATACAAAAAGATCTTAGTGTATGAGAGCATCAGGCTAGGTCTAATAAGAGGAAATGCAGTAGGATGTCAAATATTATATTTGGGTTTAAAATAATCACCCCCGGGAACTGGCTAGAACTACTTGGAGTCCTCAGTCACAGCCTTGATCAACCAAAATAAATTTGTTTATTTCAATAAACCTTAGATGTTATTGAAATACCATGAGCAGTAGATATTATTTTCCTGTGCTTTCTTTCCCTCCAGATGACTCATGTTCTTGTAATAAAAGCACTTTGGCCATTGCATTAATTAGAAGTCTGGAAATTGGTGGGGAAGAAATCTAGACTGATCCACCAGTTAAGCCCAAGGGTATATTCAACCACAATAAGACTAGCCGTTGCAACGGCTTTCCCTGGATATGATTCATCCACAGATGGGTTCACTAGGTATGTGATTTTTAACCTTTTTGTGTCAGGACCTATTGGATCACTTCTCAGAATAAGGTTTTTAAATATAGAAGATCAAGTATTTGATTGCAAAGAAAATGAATTATACTAAACTATAGTAATCTTAAATGAAAAACAGACTTCGAGTTAAGAACACTTGTATACAGTATTGGGAGGAGGTTGTACAGGTTCACCAGAAAAGGAAATAAAAATCAAATATAGATAGATAGATAGATAGATAGATAGATAGATAGATAGATAGATAGATAGATAGATAGATAGATAGACAGATAGACAGACAGATACATACATACATATATAGATACATAGATAGATACATAGATATATAGATACAGTGCTTAGCTGTACATCTAGATATACTCATTCTCATATTCTCTGTCTCTGTCTCTCTCTCTCTCTCTCCCCCTCCATCACAGTGAGTGGCCTGATGAGAAATAAGATGTTTAGGATTTTATCACAGGCTATAAATAGCAACAATGCTAGAAAAGCCATGAGGTTCTATACCACTGGTGCTGTCTCTTCAAGCCTGATATCAGGTGGAGCTTTGTTTCATAACTGATTTACTAACTTCACAGGTAAATGCCATGATCCTTTTCACGCAAGATTAATTCTTTAAAATGTGTCATTTGATCTTACCTCCAAAGATAGCATGAAGTTGTTCACCTGTATTACTTCCCCCTACAACTGATCCTAAATAGGGACCTATAGTTAAAAAATAAATTTTGAAGGAAACTGTAATAGAGTTGAGGAGTTTATCTATCACTTACCATGACCTACTACCCACAGGACAATAGATAATTATTGCATGCAAACCATTCTGTTATACTATATTTTTGCTACATACTTGCAGCAGGGCTGGAATACTCATACTGATGGGAAAAATGCTAAGAATAACAGATTGTGTTCTGTCCTTGGAAACTCACCTTTACATGTGGCCTATAGAGTCCTTCCAAGTCTGTATCTGACAGATATAATAGAAACTTAATAATTACCAGCTTTGATGACCTAGAAATAACACCTTCAAAAGAAAACTTGGGTCATTGAGCATGCATTAAGGTGTGTATGAGAACAGGGAAGAGAATAGAGAAATTAGTAGAAAATAAAGGTTCCATTGTAGGAATACACACACACACACACACACACACACACACACATATATAAATACACACACAAGTATGCCTACTTTGCTCTGTTTCATATCCTAACTTGCCGTATGCAGTATTTCCCTCCAGTATCCTGATTAGACATCTGCTAAACAACTAATAAAGTGGTACACTCAGGGAGACCTCTGTCCAAATTCTGCATCTAAGCCCTACCAGATATATGACCATAAGCAAATTACTTAACTTTTAAGAGCATCAATTTCTTCATTTGCAATATGGGAACAATAATACTTGTAGTACTTATACTTCATAGGGCAGGTATGAAGCTCAAATGAAATACTGAATACAAGATGTTATATGAACTTTAAGGAACTATGTAATTGTCAGCTATGATTGTTAACATTATTAAAACAGAAAGAAACACAACATAGAATAATGAATAGCTGTCTTTGGAAGCATGAAGACCCAAAGACCTGGCTCACTTCTAGCCTCTGACACCTATACTTAGAGCAAGTTGCTGGAACTCCCTTAGAGCATTACTTTATACAACTTTCTAATACTGTAAAGTTCAGAAGAGCTGTTGACTTATATTGATAGACATAGTTTCCTCATCTGGGAATCCCCAATATGAATGAAATCCCAGGTACGACTCCCATCCCTCTCATTACAATAATAAGCCGTCATGACACCATGACATCATTCAGCTGCTCTTCTGAACACTGTCTGCTGCCAGCTGCTGGCCCAAATCCAGCTGTGCTGCCTTTTCAAAGAACAAAAACTAACATTTACATAACACCTTAAACATTTCTCTAGTCATGCTTCTCCAGTTTGGCACTCCAGCTTTTTCTTGAATGTTCATATCTAGGTTCTTCCTTGCTGAAAACTCCCAGCTTCCTAGTTCATTGTCTACCTGCCTGTCACATCAGAGGTAGAAACCAATAAAAAGCACTTGAACAAGACTCCATCCCTCACTATAAAATATCTGGTTCTCTTCTTCATTGTCCATCTGCCCCATATGGTGTGGGACAACTTTGGTGTTCTCTGAAGGTACTAGGAGAAGTGGTGAGAACCTGATGTAACCTAGATGTTGGGTTACATGTAGGCTGTACCACGATCATTGATCCCCCTTTGTCCTTCCACAATGGCTACAAAAATAACTCATTCAAGGCCTAGACTATGGTGTTGACTATCAAGGAAAAATTCTACATTTCCAAAAACCCAGTTGTATCCTGTCTTTCAAATGGTGGACTATGTACCTTTGCTACCTCTTCCTCTAGCCCACCCCTTATTCCATCATGCATGTCTCAAGTTACATCCTTATGTGAGATGAAATGGGTCCGTAATAAGAGTCACTTGCTTTTAGAATTCTTGGTTGCTCATTTACAAAAAAACTGAAAATAATTACAAAACCCTGGGGGAGGGAGACAGTAATATGGTTATGATTATATTATGCCCATTTAGTAGATGTAGAAACTATATTTCACAGAAGTTAAGGTGACCTAAGGTGACCACAGGCCTCTGATCACACAGCTAAGCATCATAAACAAAAGGTCCTTATAACTCTAGGTCCAAAATTCTATGCATTTCACCACACTACACTCTCATGAAGTTCCAAAGACCCTTCAAATAGAACACAGGCACACTAGATCTTTCCAGGAACCAAGGTTAGACTAGTAAATAGAATGATTAAAATGGTATACAGGGTAGATATGACTATAAAGTTATATGACAAAGCAGTTTCATACACACACACACACACACACACACACATACGTGCACTTGTGGTTACTATTAGTACTGAGCAATGAGCTAAGATAAGAAAGGAGGAAGCCCAAATTGGAAGACATAGGCAAGAGTAGGAGCCCAAAGAAGCAGGTTGTGGTTGGTGTTCAGGTCTAAGCAAGAAAAGCAGATTCATCTAGAAAAGGAGCCTGAGTGTTCAGGCATGGTGAAGGGTTCAAGGTTTAAGGTATGAAGAAATGAGCAAGATAAATGTTTCAGACAGAGAACAGCATCTCATGACACAGGAAAGGAAAGAAAGGGACAGATAAGAATTGATGATTCAAGGTGTGGTAGCCCTCCTCCTCCCCCCGCCACATTCTCTTGTTGGAAGATCCTGCCCTAGCCATACCCCCTCTTCCTTTCCTCCACACTATGTGTCTAAAATTATATATGACTGAAGCTTACCAGGCTAGAAACAAGTGGTTCCCTAGCCAACTGGGGCACCTTCACCTCCCACATGTGATATCAGAAATGGGAAAGCATTCCAAACCACCTAATTGGAGACTGGTCCCTACATACCCCCTTATAAAAGACTTAACCCTGATTAGCTCACTGAAATGCCCTGCTATGTGGCACACAGACATTCTGGTGAAAGTTGAAATAAAAGATGTGTCAACACATGGGAGTAGCCTCTTAAAAGACCGCCGTGGATTCCCTCCTCCTGCCATGGCCTGGAAAGAATCATGCCAGAGGCTTTCTTGTAGTGTCACTTGTGATATCTTAAACATTCCACTTTGGAGTTGTGGAAAACACTTCATTGTGGGGGTTTTTTTGTTAGTTCCAAATTCTTTCCATCACTCCAGCCCTGCCCCGTCAATTGAGATAGCAAGTCATTCTGATACTCATAAATACTCATACACTTTGAAGGATATCTGGGCCCCAGTGTGGTAATGGTGTGCTGCCTTAGGTTTTATATATATATATATATATATATATATATATATATATATATATATATATATATATATATATATATA
>NW_027187273.1:2026989-2028979 GCF_028583685.1 Petaurus breviceps papuanus | reverse complement strand
ATATATATATATATATATATATATATATATATATATATATATATATAATAGCCTGCATTTAATATTTAAACATCTTTAAGGTTTGTAAAGCAATGTGTGTGACACACACACATATATAAAATGCTTTACAAACCTCAAAGAGGCGTGTGTGTGTGTGTGATCTCATTTGAGCCTTACAACAACCCTAGTGATTTCTTAATAGTCACACAGCTAGTAAATGTCTCAGGCAATATTTGAACTGAGGCTTTTCTCACTCCAAGTTCAGCCCTCTCTACTCAATGTGCCACCTAGCTCTGTCCCTAGTTTGAGAGAATGTATGCTATCCTAGCATCCTTACCTTGAAGCCTGTGCATTCCTCCCACACCACATTTTTTTGAATATTTCCAGTCAAATCTGTGATTGCCTCTTAATCATATCAAATAAATATTCTTTTCAACATCGATTGATTTGTCTAGTTCTTCTGTGAATTTTAAGACCTAACAATGCACCCAGGGACTAAGAGAGAATTTTTTTTTTACCCTGTCTTTAAATAAACTCTTTTGATCCTGTGTGCATGTTACAAAGTCCAGAGAATAAGGAATAAATCAGAAACTGTTATCAAGTTACAGCTGTCAGTGAACTTATAGCAATGTCATTACTGCTCAGTCCTTTACGGTTCATTAGCGCTAAGATCTCACACGGCTTCTAGCACAGACCAGTGCACAAAAATTTCCTGGCCACACAAGTGAGCAAAAACACAGACATTCTGTAAAGATACATCCAGGCAACCAGATAACCCAGAGCCACCATGCTTTACCATTGAAAAATCCTACTTTCCTCTCTTGTTTTCCTTCATGTCAAGATAATGGGTTCTGAATCTAGAGAATAAGGGTAAGTTTGAGTAGACTTTCCCAGGAGTCTTGCATTGCCGTGCTTTTATGCCGTTCCTGCAGGCAGCCTCAGATGGAGAGAGAAACTAATGCTTTTGTAAGGACAATTGATATGATATCTGGTATGTCTATCCTGCTCCCCTGAGGACAATTAATATCAGGTGCATCTACCCTGTTCCCACTGCCTGACTGCCTACAGTGTAGTAACCAAGTCATCCTGTATGAATGGATAAGGCTTTGCTAAGGTTTGCTGCCAAGGATAAGGGAGTGTTCTGAAAGTATCAGTTACTCCGGCAAAGACAAAGGTTCTCCAAGTAATGGTAACAGTCCTAACATGAGCCAAGAGAAGAATTCTTATATTCTCTAATGCAGAATATCTTGAGATCAACTCCAGGTGAGAAAACTGTCTGATGTTATACAGAATTCTTCAGGAATCCAAAGGACCCTGTTCATCCTGAAGATGGCAGCTTAGGAGGCTTTGCCTTCTTCAGGAGGGGCAGAACACCAGCAAGTACTCAGTCTGTGCCATGGCTTCACAGAGGGAAGCACCCCAGATGGAAAACATAAGAGAAAAATCCATTTCTGTTTAAAAACCCAGCTTCAAATGGCAAAGCTGCTGCACTCCATGCAGTAATTGGCATTAAGAGCTGCTTGGAACTGCAAACCAGTGATTTTCAATTGGTGTAAAAAAAAAAGTAATTGACATTAAGTGCTGTTTGGAGCAGCAAACCAGTGATTTGCAAATGACATTCAATAAGAAATCATTTAATGTCAATTGATATTAAACAGGCACTGGCTCACAGTGAGCATAATAGGAGAGGCAAGGAAAGGACCTTCAAATGGGATGTGAGCTATGTTGGATCATACTTGGCCTCCAAAAGGCCATGTCTCTAAGGGGAGACTGAATAAGCAGAACAGAGCTCAGGGAGTAATTTCTTCCAGGTTCTCAAATGGTTTCTGAAGAAAAAGAGAGGGAGAGACAGAGACAGAGACACACAGAGAGAGAGAAACAGAGACAGAGAGAGGCAGAGAGACAGAGAGAGAAGGAAGGAGGGAAGGAAGGAAGGAAGGAAGGAAGGAAGGAAGGAAGGAAGGAAGGAAGGAAGGAAGGAAGGAAGGAA
>NW_027187273.1:2001857-2026979 GCF_028583685.1 Petaurus breviceps papuanus | reverse complement strand
GAAGGAAGGAAGGAAGGAAGGAAGGAAGGAAGGAAGGAAGGAAGGAACGAAGGAAGGAACGAAGGAAGGAATAAAAGGTAAAAAGATTCCAGCTGGGGTACGATTGCAGCCTCTCTATAGTCTCTCATGTCTGTTTTCTTCATTCTATTTCTATTACCACCACCCTGATCCAGGCTCTCATTACCTTGCACCTGGACTATGCAATATTTTCCTAACTGGTCTCCCTAGCTTCACCTCTTGAACCCCTCCCTTACTCCAATCTGTCCTATACATTGTTGCCAGTTTTCATTAATCTGCTATGAATGAATCTCTAAGGACTCCCCATTACAGCACTATAAAGCCTAGTATTGAGGGACCAATATAATCGTAATTGATAGCAAAGACTCTGTCTTAAATATCTTTTACCTTCTCTAGCAAGTAACAGATATCTGAGCAAATTAAATAAGCCCTCAATAAATAGCTGATTATTGACTCTTTGGTATAGATAGTCCAACTTCCCTTAAGAGTCATTAATCATGTCAGTTCACTATGGAATTGAGTCCTTGCAGGAATTACAACAATAAGCTCCATTTTGCTGCCCTCCCAGCAAACCATTTGATACAGTACATTCTTTCCACTTTCACCCTGGCTTTCTCTTGATAACACCACCTCCTTCACCATTCTCTCCAGTGCTCCAATCCCCTTGTATGTTATTCCAGTAGGAGGAGGAGGTTAGATACACCTTGCTGTATACTCTCACTCTCAGACTCTTAGCACCCACCTTCTGGCCTCTCTTGAAGTTTGCACCATGCCTTTGTCACCACACCTCCACATCATTGCAGCTGCTAACCTCCAGAATATTATTTCAAAACCTCTAAGATTTCAGCCCAGTTTACACTATTCCTCTCTACCACAATCCCTTTCATCATTTTCAGTACTCCAGCTCCATGGTTATAAATTCTATCTCCTATTCCTGGTGCAATCTCCTTTGCTACCTCCTCTCATTCTGGTTATCTCCCTCAAAATTTTCTGTTTGTCTTATTACTTATAGAGCCTTGATTGTTTCCTGTTTCCCCAGGCTATCAAGTATGTTCTGGGTTTTGCATGCCCACATTTGTAGCCTCAACCAGACGTTCATCAATTTCAAATGGCACCTTTGACCCTGGGGTTCTTTCTCCTCTTGTCTACTTCAAGATGTTGCCCTGCTGATCCCCAACACTGGCGCGTCTTTTTTTCTTCTACTCTGAAGCCAGTGTGGCATAGTGAAGAGGAGCCATGCTCATTGATAATTTCCCAGATTCTGCATATTTAATGCAGCCTATCCACTCTTATTTCACCGTATGGCCCTTCGTACTCTCTGAGTTTCAGTCAAACAATGCTATTTGACATTCCCTGAACTGATCTCTCACTTTGTTCCCTTTCCTTGGTTCTCAAGCAACCCACCCCGTATCAAACACACACACACACACACACACACACACACACACACACACACAGACTTATTTCCCTATAGTATAACTTCTTACTGAATATGTGTGTGCGTGTGTGTGTTTCTATCCATGTCTAATGGTAGCCATCTCTAAGGCAGAGGACTGGGGAAGGAAGTAAAAAAGGGGGAAGAATTTACATGGTAACTTTGTTGTAGGTTTGGAGGGAATAGCAAGTTGTACATGGCATATCTGCAGCCTCACGTATAATCATCTTTTTTATTGTACTGGGTTATGGAAATACTTATTTTGTTCTATGAATTGAAAATAAAATAAATTTAAAAGAAAGAAGAAGAGAGCTTTCAAAGCAGCTAGGCTTACCAACTCAAAAGCTTTTTTTAATGGTAAACTACAAGCATTATGGGATATCACACAATCTACATCTTTTGACCAAATCAATAATGGTAAAGATGTGGTCTACTAATGTGGAATATGGCTTACAAAAGTCTGCCTGTTCCTCTCTAATGTACTCATCAAGGATGCTCCCAATATGTTCAGGTTATACAAACACACACAGACAGACAAATTGTATATAGATGAGAAATTAAGCATATCAGAGAGTGATTGTTGATATATTGTTGACCACTTCTTTGTGTTAATACAGTTTTAGGATTTTTTCCCATAATATTTTTTTTAAATTTTTCTTTGGTAAGTACTACTTGCCAAACTTTCTTTAATTTTTTTAATTAATTTCTTTAATTTTTTCCCTCTATCTGTCACTTCTCTTTGCTTTATGGATACTGATGATAATATTTAATTCTTCTTAGTAATATTTTACAAATAAGTTTATGTTCTAGATCTGTTTTACCCTCTTGCAAAATGGCCCTGTTTACTTATGAAGTAATTTTTAGTTATTTCTTTAATAATTAAATTACACTAGTTAAACTTCTTCATAAAATTGTTATAATATTTTATAACTTTTCCAACACCTATTTCACATTCTAAAGATCAAAAACTCATTTGAGTTTGTCAAATTGGACTTATTTTAAGTGAAATACATAGCTTTTCCCCTTATTTTTCTTTTTTCAAACTTTGTAGTAATTTGATATGCTAATAAGTAAGTTGTCAATAAATGAATATGTCTATATTTCTACAACCTCTTCAATTTCCACTTTCCCCTGAAGCTTTTAGGAAATAGGCAGTTCTTCCCCAAGTTATTTGTGTTTGGGGGCACATGGAACATGGACTTATTTAGTATTTGTTTCTGTTTCTTCCTTTTCTGGTGAGTCCCTTTGATATATTTTTTTAAATTATGTTTAGCCAATATTAAAATATTTTGATGATCATCACTTTACAATCTAATTGAAGATGTGGAAATATCATTTCCCTCCTTTCTTACTTTTTTTTTCATTATTTACCTTGGACATTATTTCCCTACTGTTTTCATGCACTTTATGGACTGGTGAGTTGTAAGTCTAAGATCTTACAATTCTATATATTGGCCATAATATGTAGTCTTATCCACAATGAGGACTTACTTTAGTTAAAGAACTTTAAGATTAGTGTGTTTATTCTGCATGAACATACCTTTATGATGATATTGTGAGAGCTGCCTTATTTCCCAAATACCCACTTACTAATGCTTGAGTCCTACCTTCTCCAAGATTTGCCTGACCCCTCCTACCCTGAATGACCACTCCCTTGCTTGAATTTTGACAACAATTACCTGCTGTATAACACATCTCACACCTGATTGTGTATTCATCTTCCTCAAAAAAGTCTCTTCATAATATGGGGTTCTCAAAGACTATGGCAAAGGGGCATAAACTGATAGGCCTTACTTAACTGGAAAAGCTGAAAGTATAAGGTAGGCCAGAAACCATGCTTCTCTTGTATTAGGATTAGTCACCCTAAGTTCAATGGTACTTGTCACTGGCAAGAGGACCAGAAGGCAATTTTCCTTTTCAGTCACAGAAACACAAAGACAGTCCAGTAAGTTGTGGTGGGATTTTGGTTTCCTTCAGCATTGGGATCTAGTCTACATTCCTCATGATAAAATCATAAATCCTTGAATTACCATAATTGATGAATAGCTTCACATTTTTGCCTTGTTTCCCCCAAGTAATCTGTCAACACTTTGAGGGCAAGTATTATGGCATGTCTCCCAAATATGGTTTAAAACACAAACGATAGCATTGTAACATCCAATAAAAAAAGTCATTGGCTTGAAGAGAATATGTTAGCAAATAGATCTCATGTCACCTGGACTTCTGGATATGTCTGTGGCACAATAGCAAATAAACCTTAAGCAGCATCATCTAAAGTTCTTCACAGTCATTTGAGACTAGAAAGGGTCCCTTGGAGAGAAGAGTACTTGGATTTGGGAAGTGGCCCTTGACCTATTCTTCATGGAAAAGGAGAGATGGATCACCATGCCAGTCCGAAGAAGACTATTGTATCTTCAGAACAGCATTTGTTGCCTTACCCTCATAATTGAAGGAAATGTTAAATTTCATCTAATGACTAGTAAAAATGAAGAAAAAATGTTCTCATCCAAATTATGGGACTCTCTGAAATCTATACATGAACAAATGGGGGGTATCTGTGGATCACAGGTTAAGGATAAAGAATTTGTGGGATGGAGGTTTTTTCTAACTACAATCCTGACATTAAGAAGAAACAGATCCTCTGAGCGTAAGGCACTAATTAGAGTCTTAAGAAGATGATTCAGGTATTACTTCCTGAATTCATCTTCTTTGAGATACCCCTTTGCAACTTTTTAGAATTCAAGGTAAAGATGCATTTCTGTCAGGCATTCCCAGGCAAAGAAAACAAGAGAAGTGAAAGAAGGAAAGTGTGGTCAACCACTCACTGCCTTCCAAAGAGATGACATTGTTCCAGACAGCACTCCATTCTATTTACTTTGGCTGCTGGGGAGAAAAAAAACATTCTATCTCCAGTTGTTCTTTGTAGTAATGCTCAAAGAGCTTCCAGGACTGTGGTGAGGGCTTTATAGGATATACTTTCCATGAATATTTCACTTAAACACTTTCCCTTTATTTACCCATATCCAGCCAATTTGTCTCATGGTCGTGGGCTCTCTACTCAGTCCCAAGTCCAAGAATTGTCTGAACAAATAAGTACGTCTAGTAATATAATTTCTAACAGTCTATCAATGCTGGCCTTGGTCCCCATTAATAACACATGTTTAAAATATTACTTATGGATTGCAGGTGCAGAGAGGAATGCATCACTTAGCCAAGTGTTTGGAGATGTCTAAAAGGCATCATATAAAACCATACTCTGACTGGCCTTGCGATACTGTCATAAATGTGACTGAAGCACTTTTTCATATCTCCCTGCTTAATTCCACTTATTAGAAACAACACTTTCACCATGGTTCAGGAAGCTTTTAAACTCTAGCCCTTTGCTAGATCCAGCGGCTATTCTTCCATATTTCCCTGGCAGTCAGGGTGGAGGTTATGGAATGAGCATGTTATTCAAAAAAACATAAAGCTTTGCTACCAGAACCTTGATTTTTTACTCCATAGTTTATTTTCTGGATCAGGCTCGATAAAGAGGTAGCAGGAAGTGGGAAGGCAGAGAAAGTGATAAGAAGGAGTGACGGTCAAGGTATTTGAGTTTCTGCTTTGGGATAGGAGTTGGTCTACATTCAATTTTGTTGTCACTATATATTAAGTACATGCTCTGTACTGGAAACTGAGCTAGAAGTTGGGGTTACAAAGTCTCCCTCCACCCAAGAAAGAGAAATGGAAATTGAAAGGAATGGAAGGGGAAAGAAGAAGCAATTACTGACCTTAGAGAGCTTACTTTCTGCAAGGGGGAAGCACAGCATAGCATGCACACAGGTAAGTAATTACAGAGGCTCTACAAAGTAAGACAGTAATTTTAAGAAGGAGAGAACACTGGGTAAGTGAGGAGGAGCAATAGGAATGACTTCATGTATGAGACAGCACCAAAACTATACTTTAAAGGAAAACAGGAATTCTATGTAGAAGGAAGGGGGAAAAATTTGCATTTCAGACATAGAGAACATCATTATTATCGTAACTGATATTTATATAATGCATATTTCACACCAGGCATTCTGGTAAGCATTTAAGAAATATTCTCTCATTTTATCCCACAACACCTAATAATAATAATAATACAATGATTATTCTCATTTCATAAGTTATGAAATGGAGACAGACAGAGGTTAAGTGACTTGCCCAAGGTCACATAGCTAGTAAATGTCTGAGACCAGATTTGAACTTACTTTAGTACTCTTTCCAGTATTATACCTAACTGCCTCTGAGAAAGACAGCTCCATGAGAACTTAAAAACTTAAGAGAGAGAACATCATGGAAAAGGAAAGCTGATAGACCTGTTGACCTAGTAATGAGAGGGTGTGAAGGTGAGATAAAATGGAATATTTTGGAATAATATACAAAAAGTTGCTACATAGTGAATGTCCTCCTTAGTTATACAACTGTTGGGTCTATACCAAAAAGATATCAAAGAAAGAAAAAAAGATCCATATATCTTTTGAAAATAATAATAATAATAACAGCTTTTATGATGGTAAAAAGAAATGGACATGAAAAGGTGATGCCCATCATTTGGTGAATGGCTGAACATATTGTGCTATTTGGATGTAATGGAATGCAATTGTGCTGTAAGAAATCAGTTAATCAATTATTTCAAAGAAACATGTAGGCTTCTTGGTAAATTTCTATTGTCTTCTGTGGTAAAAAAAAAAAAAAGTTATCAATAACAAAACTAGGAGCAGAAGCAAGATGGAAAGAGTAAAAGCAGGGACTTGCTTGAGGTCTCCCCAAACCCCTCAAATACCTGTAAAAATGATTAAACAAATTGTAGAGCAGAAGAACCTACAAAATGACAGAATGAAACAAATTTCCAGCCCGTGACAACCTGAAAGGTTGACAGGCGATGTCTGTTGCACCGGGCTGGGAGGAGTGCAGACCAACACTGGTCATGAAAGCATGGAAAGGGCCCCGGCAAGTCTGGAGCAGATCTCAGATGACTGAATCACTGGTATCTGTAGTGGTTTCCAGAACTCTCAACCACAAATGCTGAAGACAACTTAGAAGTTCAGTAGGAAAGGTCTGTCAGACCTAGGTAAGAGAGGAGCAGGGTTATACCCCAGCCCTGGGAGAGGGGCAGGGGCAATGGCGAAAGCAGGTGCCTCTGGAACTCTGAGTCCACAGAGGGTAGGCAGGGGTCAAGCTCCTAGGAATACTGTAGTTGGATTCCAGAGTTCCCAGGTCAAGGAGAAAATACTGCAAGCAGACAGAAAGAAGCAACTCAAGTGTTGTGGAAATACAATCAGGATAACACAAGATTTAGCATCTTCTACATCAAGGGATCAAGGGTCTTAAAACAGGATACTCTGGCAGTCAAAGGAGTGAGGATTAAAACCAAGAATCACCTACCCCCCAAAAAATGAATACAATCATTCAGGGAGGAAATTAGACACTCAATGAAATAGAGGACTTTCAAGCGTTCTTATTGAAAAGACCAGAACTTGGGATGGCTAGGTGGCACAGTGAATAGAGTACTGTCCCTGGAGTCAGGAGGACCTCAGTTCAAATCCTGCCTCTGACACTTGACACACTTACTAGCTGTGTGACTTTGGGCAAGTCACTTAATGCCAATTGCCCTCCAAAAAGCAAAAATAAAAAATAAAAAGACCAGAGCTGATGGCACTCTGTGTCAGTGCAGGCGGAGTTCAGAGGTGGGGCAGAGCTCTTATTTGATGGTGTAAAGACCCATCAAGTCACCTTACCCAGTCAAGAGGAGCCCTGGGATATCCAAAACCTTCTCATTTGGATAAGAAAGAACCTGCTGAAGGAGCCACCAGAATTATTCATCCAGGGAGATAGCATGGGGCCAGGGATTCTGGTGAATCATCTAATCACTGATGCTGACTGGGAAATGCAGGACCAGGACAAAAACCTCTTTATCTTCATACTACATGGTGGTTAGAGCATCTGTCCTCCTCTGTTCTTCAGTTCCTCCAGCTCCCAGGGACCTTCAGGGCAGAAAACATCCAAAATGGGGGAACAAAAGAGACAGAACTCTTCCTGCTCCCCCTACCCCCACAGACAGAGCATGCGGAATACCAGGCCTCCCCTGACTTTGCCTTCCAGGGGAAGGACCAGGAGCAAAAGAACCAGGCAGTCTGCTCTCACCTCTTCCCCTTGCTGCATTCCCCCCACTCCCTCTCCAGCCATGGCAGCTTTCCCTCTGAGAAGGGAAATGAGGCCAGCTACTAACAATGTGCTGCTTACAGCTTGTGTGATAGTGGAAGAGGTACTACCCCCTTTTACCCAAAAATGGGGAGTGGGGGGCAGCTTTAGCAAGAAACCTGCCGCAGAAGCCCCCATCCATAATCTGTGCCTTGAAAGGAGGGAGAGGTCCTTCTGCCCCAACTGCTCTGAAGGCATCTTCGGGAGCTCTGAGTCCCTATTGTCCTGCCTCCTAAGGAACTGTTTCAGTACTCTAAACTATGTCACCTTGGGCTAGTCATTCATCATTCTGGGTGTCAGTTTCCTTGTCTATGAATTGTCTTTTGACAATTTAAGGACCCTTTCAAGCTCTAGAATTCAGTGACTGAGATTTCTTGCCTCAGTTTCCTTATCTCAGAAACCAAGGGCTCCACCTGCTTCCATTGTCATTACTGAGCCTCAGCTGGGGGCCCCTATTCACAGTGAATGTCCTCCTAGTGATATATACTGCTGCCTTTTCTTCCTCCTTCTGCCTGGATGCCCCCAGCTGCTCCAGCCTTGCTCCTCTGACTCTCCTAGCCCTTGACCTAGGCCTGCCCCACAGTATGCAGGCCACCAGATGGGCTCCCAGGCCCCCTCCTCAGAGACAAAAAAAAAAAACCTCTCATCTATCCCATCCATCGTACACAATCTGAAGACACCTGGGCTCTCTGCCTCACTGGGGAGGGCTATGGGTCTCTTTGTTTTGCCTCAGTTTCCTCTCCAATGCCTAGGATTTTACCATTGTGAACTTAAGGTTTGCCAGAAAACAAGGGCACAAGAAACTGCTTTGTGACATATTTGGGACCTTTAAGCTTCTCTCTACACAGGATGCAAACCCATCTGGAAGTCAACATGGTGGTGTCTGTAACAGCCAGCATTGGGAAAATAAAGGCCTTCATGCCAAAAAAAAAAAAAAAAGATCAGAACTCAATAGAAAATTTGATATTCAAATACAAGATTCAAGAGAAGCATGAAAAGGTAAACAGGAAAGAGAAATCATAAAGGATTTATTAAAGTTGCACTGTTTACATTCCAACATGGAAAGATGATATTTGTAACTCATAAGACCTTTCTCAGTTTTGGGGTAGTTGGAGCTGTGTGTGTATGTGTTTATACATATATATTATATATGTGTGTTCATGTACATGTGTATGCATGTGTGTGTGTGTGTATATATATACATACATATATATATATATATATGTTACAGAGGGGGGAGAGAGAGAAAGAGAAAAAGCACAGGGTGAGTTGAATAGGAAGGGACGATAGCTAAAAATAAAATTACAGGGTGAGAGGAATGTGCTAGGAGAAGGAGAAAAGGAGAGGTAGAAGAGGGTAAATTATCTCACATAAAAGAGAGAAGAAAAAAGCTTTTACAGTGGAGAGGGAGATGGAGGCAGTGAGAAGGAATAATTAACCTTACTTTCATTGGAATTGACTTAAGAAGGGAATAACATACACAATCAATTGGGTATAGAAATTGATCTTACCCTATAGGAAAGTAAGGGGAAATGGAATAAGAGAAGTGGAGATGATAGAAGGGAGGGAAGATTAGGAGAAGGGTAATCAGAAGCAAACACTTTTGTAGAGAGACAGGGTCAAAGGCAAGTGTAGAATAAATGGAGAGACTGGGATAGGATGGAAGGAAATATAGTTAATTTTTCATAACATGACTATTATGGAAATGTTTTCCATAACTACACAAGTATAACCTATATCTTCTCAATGGGGGAGGGGAGAGGGCAAGGCAGAGAATTTGGAACTCCAGGTTTTAAAAGTGAATGTTAAAATTGTTTTTTACATGCAACTAGGAAATAAGATATACAGGCAATAGGATATAGAAATTGATCTTACCCTGCAGAAAAATAGAAGAGAATTAGATTAAAGGGGCTGGGGGGTGGTGATAGAAAAGGGGGTGATTAGAGAGGAGGGCAGATTGGGAGAAGAGATAATCAGAATGCACACTATCTTAGGGTGGGGGAGGGAAGATATGGGAAGAAAATTTGGAATTCAAAATATTGTAGAAGTGAATGTTTAAAAATAAAAATAAATTAATAAAATGTTTTTAATAATTGACTTATAGGAGGCAAAGCCAAGATGGCAGAGTAAAAGCAGGGACTTGCTTGAGCTCTCCTCCAAACCTCCCCAAATACCTGTAAAAATAACTCTAAACAAATTCTAGAGAAATAGAACACACAAAATGACAGAGTGAAACACATCTCCAGCCCAAGACAATCTGGAAGACCAACAGGAAGCATCTATCACACTGGGCTAGGAGCAGAGTACAGACTGGTGTGGGCCACACCATCAGAGACAGGGTTGAACCACTGGCAGTTGTGGTAGTTTCCAGACTTCTCAACCCATAAACACCAAAGACAGCATAGCAGGTTAATGGGAAAACTCTGTGAGACCTGGGTGAAAGAGGAGCATGATCTGGACTCAGCCCCAGGGTGGCAGAGGTGGCAGTGGTGGTAGCAGCAGCAGCAGCAGAATCAGGAACAGCTGCTTCTGGATCTCTGGGGCCACAGATGATTGGGGATCAAGTGACTTATAGAAAACCCCTGCAACCTGGGACAGTACACACACCCCTAATCCCACACTCACTGGAACGAGAGTCCTACCTTGACAAAGAGTTAGAAAGTCAAGTATTTGACTGGGAAGATGAGCAAAAAGCATTTTTTTTAAAAATCAGACAATAGAATCTTAATTTGGTGACAAAGAAGATCAAAGCATTCACTCAGAGGAAAATAAAGTCAAAGCTCCTACAACTAAAACCTCCAAGAAAAAAATATGGATTGGTGTCAGGTCATGGAAGATCTCAAAAAAGATTTTGAAATCAAGTAAAAGAAGAAGAGGTAAAACTGGAAAGAGAAATGAGAATGATGCAAGAAAATCATGAAAAGCAAATCAGCAGCTTGGTAAAGACACACACACACAAAATACTGAAGAAAATAACCTTTAAAAAGAGAATAAGCCAGGAGCAAAGCCAAGATGATGGAGTAAAAGCAGGAACTTGCTTGATCTCCCACTCTGACCACCTCCAATACCTATAAAAATGGCTCTAAACACATTTTAGAGCTACAGAGCCCACAAAGTGACAGAGAAAAACAAATCTGCTGAAGGCAGCCTGGCAGGGCGACAGGAAGGGTCTATCACACAGGGCTGGGAGATTAGCGCAGTTCCATTTGAGCTGCCTAGGCCCAGACCCAGGGCAGGGTGGCCCTGACCAGTGTCACAGACAGGCCAGAGCAGACATCTGGAGAATGAAACACCAGCAGCTGTGGTGGTTTCCAGACTTCTCAAACAATAAACACCAAAGCGAAAGTAAAAGATCAGTAGGGAACTCTGGTGGAACTGGGTGAGACAAGAGAGTGGTCTAGACCCTACCACCAGGGTATGAGGTGGGCAGCAGCTACAGCTGCTGCCACATGGCTGTCTCCAGAGGTCCTGGGTTGCAAATTGTAGGGGTACCAAGCAACAATTTAGAAATTGAGAGAAATCACTGATCACCTCTTGAAAAAGATCCCCAAAAGTAATCACTTTTGCTTTGATCTGCTTAGATCTGGGTCACAGTCTTGGGTGGTGGTCCTGGGGTGAGGGATGCCAGTTTGGAAGATCTTGTGGTGGCCATGGAGAGGGCACCCTCCTCAGACCTCTGACAACATTTGTGAAAACCCCAGTGATTTGGGACAAAGCTCTCTCCACACTGGAGCAGAGTTCTACCATGGCAAAGAGCTCAAAAATTAAGTAATTGGCTGGCAAGATGAACAAGCAGAGGAAGCTCAATCACACCATAGAACTCTTTTCTGGGGACAAAAAGGATCAAAATATGGAACCAGAACAAATCAACAAGGTCAACACCCCTGCATCAAAATCTTCCAAGAAAAATATGAACTGGTTGCAGGCCATGGAGGAGTAAAAGAAGGATTTTGAAAATCAAGTAAGAGAAGTGGAGGAAAAATTGGGAAGAGAAATGAGAATGATGCTAGAAAATCATGAAAAATGAGTCAATGGCCTGACTTAAGAAAATAACACTTTAAGAAACAGACGAAATCAAATGGCAAAAGAGGCTCAAAAAGGCAATGAGGAGAAGGATGCCTTAAAAAGCCAAATTTGCCAGATGGAAAAGGAATTTCAAAAACTCACTGAAGAGAATAATTCCCTCAAAATTAGATTGGAGCAAATTAAAGCTAATGACTTTATGAAAAATCAAGATACTATAAAACAGATCCAAACAAATGAAAAAAAGAGAAGGCAATGTAAAATATCTCATTGAAAAAAGCACTGACCTCGAAAATAGATCCAGGAGAGATAATTTAAAAATTATTATACTACCTGAAAACCATGATCAAAAAAGAGCCTAGAAATCATCCTTTAAGAAATTCTCAAGGAAATTTGCCCTGATATTCTAGAACCAGAGGGGCAAATAGAAATTGAAAGAAATCACCAATCACCTCTTGAAAAATATCCCAAAAAGAAAACTCCTAGGAATATTTGCACAAATTCCAGAGTTCCCCAGTCAAGGAGAAAATACTGCAAGCAATCAGGAAGAAACAATTTGAGTATTGTGGAAACACAATCAGGATAACAGAATATCTTGCAGCTTCAACATTAAGGGATGGTAGGGCTTGGAATATGATATTGTGGAGGTTAAAGGAGCTAGAATTAAAACTAAGAATCACCTACCCAGCTGAGTATAATGCTTCAGGGAAAAATATGATCATTCAATGAAATAGAGGACTTTTGAGCATTCTTGCTGAAAATATCAGAGCTGGACAAAAAATTTGACTTTCAAATACAAGAAGCAAGAGAAGCATGAGAAGGTAAACAGGAAAAAAAAGAAATCATAAGGAACTCATTAAAGTTGAACTACTTACATTCCTACGTGGAAAAATTATAATTGTAACTCATGAGACTTTTACCAGTATGAGAATAGTTGAAGAGAATATATATGTATATAAATATAGCTATACATACATATATGTATGTATAGGTGGCTATATGTGTGTATAAATATATATGTGTGTGTGTGAGTGTGTGTATATGTGTGTACATGTATTCATAGATAGAGGGCACAGGATCAGTTGAATATGAAGGGATGATATCTAAAACATAAAATTTAGTGTTGAGAGAGAGAGATATTGGGAGAGGGAGAAAGGGAGAGATAGAATAAGATAAATTATTTCATATTAAAGAGGCAAGAGAAAAGTGTTACAATGGAGGGGAAGAGCATGAAGGTGAAAGGTAATGGGTCAGCCTTACTGTCACTGAGTTTGACTTAAGGAGGTAATAAAACACACACTTAACTGGGTATCTTACCCTACAGGAAAGTAGGTGGAAGGGGATAAGAGGGGGATGATAGAAGGGAGGGTAGATTGGGGGAGGGGTAGTCAGAAGCAAATATTTTTTTAAAAGGATAGGGTCAAAGTAGAAAATAGATTAAGGGGAATAGGGATAGGATGGAGGGAAAGACAGATAGTCTTTTACAATATAACTGCTATGGAAATGTTTTGTGTAACTACACACATACAACCTATATTGAATTGCATGTCCTCCCAGTGGGTGTGGGTGAGGAGGGAAGAAGGGAAAGAATCTGGAAATCAATGTTTTAAAAGCAAATGTTTAAAAAAGTTTGTTTTTATATGCAACTGGGAAGTAATATATACAGGCACTGGGGTATAGAAATCCAATTTGTTCTATTACAAAGTTAGGAGAAGGCTTGGGGTAGGATATAAGAGAGAACAGATTGGGATAAGGGGTATTTAGAGGGCTTGCTATCTTGGGGTGGGGGTAAGGGAAATACAGGGAGAAAATTTGCAACTCAAAATCTTGTGGAAATGGATAATGAAAAATAAATAAATATTTTTAAAGAGACTTGGCCAAATGATAAAAGAAATCCAAAAAGTCAATTAAGAGAAGAATGCCTTTAAAATGCAGAATTAGGCGAATGGAAAAAGAGGCCCAAAAGCTCGCTGAAGAGAACAATTCCTTAAAAATTAGAATGGGGAAAATGGAAGCTAATGACATTAGGAGAAATCAAGAAACAATAAAACAAGCTCAAAATAATGAAAAATAGAAGATAATGTGAAATATCTCATTGTAAAAATAGCTGACCTGGAAAAGTAGATCCAGAAGAGATAATTTAAAAATTACTGGACTACCTGAAAGTCACGATCAAAAAAGAACCTAGAGAGCATCTTTCAAGAAATTGTCAAGCAAAACTGCTCTGATATTCTAGAACTACAGAGTAAAATAGAAATTGAAATAATCTATCCACCCATCACCTCCAGAAAGAGATCCCATATGAAAACTGCCAGGAATATTTCAGTCAAATTCCCAAATTCTAAGGTCAAGAAGAAAATTTGACAAGCAACTAGAAAGAAATTATTTAAGTGTTGTGGAGCCATAGTCAAGATAACAAAAGATTTAGCAGCTTCTACATTAAAGTATTAGAGGGCTTGGAAAATGATATTCTGGAGGGGAAGGGAGCTAGGACTACAACCAAGAATCACCTACCCAGCAAAACTGGGAAATCCTTCAGGGTAAAAACTGAACATTCAATGAGATAGAGGCTTTCTAGGCATTCTTGATGAAAAGAGAAGAGCTGAATAATAAAAATTACTTTCAAAAACAAGAATCAAGAGAAGCATGAAAATATAAACAGAAAATGTAAATTGTAAGGGACTTAATAAGGTTAAACTGTTTACATTCTTACATGGAAGATGTTTTTTGTACTTCAGTACCTTTCCCATTATTAGGGTAGTTTGAAGGAGTATATATAGACAGAAGTCACAGGTGTGAGTTGAATAAGAAGGGGTGTTATATAAAAATAAAATTAAGGGGTGAAAGTAATGTACTGGGAGAAAGAGAAAGGGAGAGGTAGAATGGGGTAAATTATATCACATAACAGAGACAAGAAAAAGCTTTTACAGTGTAGGGGAAGCAGGTGGCAGTGAGTGGAAGAGAGAGAACATTACTCTCATCAGAATTGGCTCAAAGAGGGAATAACATACACAGACAATGGGGTATGGAAATCTATCTTAACCTATAGGAAAGTAGGAGAGGAAGGGGATAAGAAGCAGGATGACAGAAGGGAGGGTAGACTTAGGGAGGGGGTAGTCAGAAGCAAAACCCTTTTCAGGAGGTACAGGGTGAAAGGAAAGATAGAATAAAATAAGGAGGCAGGGGGAAATAGGATAGAGGGAAATAAAGTTAGCAATAGTAATTGTGAAAAAAAAATTTGAAGCAGGTTTCTCTGATAAAGGCCTCATTTCTCAAATGTATAGAGAGTCAAATTTATAAAAATAGGAGCCATTCACCAATTGAAAAATGATCAAAAGATGTGATCAGTTTTCAGATGAAGTAATCAAAGCCAGCTATCTATATCCATGTGAAAAGATACTCTATCTCACTATTGATTAGATAGTTGCAAATTAAAATAATTCTGATGTACAACCTCATACCTATTAGATTGGATAATAGGACATAAAATGTAAATGACAAATGTTGAAGGGGATGTGGGAAAAATAAGACTTTACTGCCCTCTTGGTTGTGTTGTGAACTGATTCAACCATTGTGTAGAGCAATTTGGAACCATGCCCAAAGGGTTATAAAACCATGCATACCCTTTGACCTTGCAATACCTCTTAGAGGACTACATTCTGAAAGAGATAAGAAACAAAAAGGGAAAAGCTCCTATATTTATAGCAACCCTTTTCTGGGGGCAAAGAATTAGAAATTGAAGGGAAACCCATCAATTGGGAAATGAATGAATGAATTGTGGTATGCAATTATGATGGAAAACTATTGTGCAGGATACTCTGAGAAAAACCTGGAAAGACTTGCATGGTCTGATGCAAGTGAAATGTACTATGTACAAAGCAACAGCAATATTGTAAAATCATCAGCTGTGAATGATTTAGCTATGTTTAGCAATACAACTATCCAAGACAACTTTGAAGGACTTATGATGAAAAATGGTATCCATCCCCAAAGGAAGAACTAATGGTGTTTGACTACAGATTGAAGAAGACATTTTTAACTGTTTTCTTGAGTTTTTTTGTCTATGTTTTCTTATGCAACATCACTATTGTGGATATGTTTTTCATGACTACCCATATGTAACCTCTATCAGATTATTTGCCTTCTCAATGGGGGAGGGGAACAGAGGAAAGGAGAGAATTTGGAACTCAAAGTTTAAAAAAAATGAATGTAAAAATTGTTTTTACATGTTATTGGGGGAAAATAAAATGCCAAGTTAAAAAATTAATTAAAAATAAGAATAACTGAGAAAATGAGCCTGGATGATTAGAAAGATGATCATGTCTTCAATAGAAAAAAAGAATTTCAGCTCTAAGATTTTATGATTCAACCCCCTGGTCATAAAACATGCAATAATCCAAGATGTGTATTATTATATTTTATAGTATTTTAAGATTTTGAAATGGAAGAAAATTTAAGGACTATCTGGTTTAACCTATTCATCTTCAGAAAGCTTTTTTTTAATCTGACCATTTGATCATAAAGTCTCCACGAGATGAATATTTTACCTAATTTATAGAGGTTTACCTCATTTTACTCAAGATGTTGAGTATAAATTGACTTTTTACAAATCAAATCATATTTTAAACTATAATGAGAATAATAATAAAATTACAAATTTATATCTGATGAGAACTTGGAGGTCTTCCAATCTAAATGCCCACATTTTACAAATAAGGAACTGAGAAAGAACTCAAGACTTTTAATAGCCATGGCAAAAATGTTCTAAATCATTAGAGAAATGTAAATTAAAATAACTGTAAGGTATCATTTCACAGCCATCACATTGGCTAAGATGATAGAAAAGGAAAATAACAAATACTGGAGAAGATTGGGAAAAGGTACTTTAATGTACTATTCATGGATTTGTGAACTGTACCAACCATTCTGGAAAGCAGTTTTTAACACTTTCCAAAATGCAATTAGATTGTGCATGCCCTTTGACCAAGCAATACTATCAAAAGCAATTCCAAAAAGTTCAAAGGAAGAAAAGGACCCATATATATAATTTTTTTATAACAGCTCTTCTTGGATTGATGATGAATTGGAAAACTGAGGGAATGTTCATTAATTGGAGAATTGCTAACTGAGATATGGTCTAGGAATGTGATGGAATACTATTTTTCTATAAAAAATGGCTTCAGGAAAAATGTAGGAAGACATGAACTAATTCAAAGTTAAGTGGGAAAAACCAGGAGAACAATTGACACAGTAATAGCAATATGATAAAAATAATCATCATTGTCATCAACTACAATGACTGGTGAAAGACTTAGTAACCCTTATCAAAACAACCCACCAGAATTTCAAAGGACTTAACAATGAAAAATATTATTTATTTCCAAATAGAGAATTGATAGATTCATAGTACAAAATGAATACTATTTTTCTCATTCTTTTTCTTCCTTTTTTCACAACATGTCTACTACACAAAATTGTTTTGTGTTATATCATATTTGTAAAGGATTCTGTGTTTCTTGCCTTCTCAAAGGGTGAAGAATGGAATGAAGGGAGGAAGAGAATTTGGAACTTATATCGTAAACTAAAATTTTAAAAAATAGTGAAAACATTATTAACACAGAGAAAGAAAGTTAGAGCGGGTCATAGAAATGAATAGGAGGGTATTTATAGCATTGTTGAAGCTAAAGTCATATTTGATACTTAATTTAATAACCTAGTAAAGATATCAGACAGGAATAATCATTTCCAAACCTTTTTTTCTGATTTGGTTGTTATTTTGTTTTTTTCTTATTTTTATGTCATCCTGTATCTCTATGAACCTATATGTTCATAGGATATAGGTCTCAGTCTTTAAGGGACCATTAGGGGAAATCTAATCCAACCACTCATTTTACAGGTGAGGAAATTGAGGTCCCTGAGAGCTGAAAGGAGGACTTCTCTAAAGCCACACAAGTAGGAAGTAGCAAAAAAAAAAATTTTAACCCAGGTCCCTTGACCAGAAAATAGGGCTCCTTTTACCACACCACTTTGCCTCTTGCTGTTACAGGAAAATATAACAAAATTGCTATGAGAGGAAAAAAGCAAAAATAGAATTGGGGCTGAGTGATTTGATCATGGTAACAGAATTAGTGTCTAGGGCAGGATTTGAACTGAGGCTCTCTTGATTCTAAGTCTAGCACTTTATTCAAGGCACCTTATCTTGGCCTTCTTCCCTTTCTACTTCTTCCCTATCAAAACTTATTTTCACATCTGGGTACATATGATTTTTTTTTACTTTCAAGAAGGAGAAAACTGAATTATGTGGCATTTTCTATTTGCCATTTTCTTTACTGCACATGGGCAATTGAGAGAGATTGTGAATCCCAGAATACTATATTCCATCTGGATTCTAGTAGTGGGACTGGATTCATTCCCAATTGTGATGTTCTACAAAAAAAGACACCTTGTTCTATGGACTTAGATGATGAAAGAACAGTTAATTCTGGGATTAGTCCACCCCAAGATCTGCTGAAGAATACAGATTAGAAAAGCTAAGGGTTAATTTATAGACCACCTTTTTAAATTTCATTTAGCTTCTCTTGCATCATCATCCTACAGCAACATTCACATCTTAAATAAACAGAGAAGGGAAAGAAAAAAGGGAAAAGGCCCCATGCTCAGTAGCCCTTCCAGGACCTGTGAAAAATACAGAAAGTTACTGGAGCCCAAACACCAAATGATTTCAATCAACAGGAAAGAAGGCTGTTCATAAAAACAGCTCGACATCTGCCAGAACAAGATGCTTGTTTACCACATTTCTGTGCAAACTGGAGTGATGTTTCTTACCTAATGTACTGGAGAATTTTGAGATGAAAGGGGGAACATTGTGGAGCACTACACATAACTTAATTGAAAGAGTATTTCCAGAATAGAATGCCATATGTTTTATATTTGCATTGAACCTATAAATATCCCCATAACAACTTGCACCCATAAATACTATAATCAGGATAGCTTCTCCCCACTTGGTAGAGACATTTCTTCCTATTCTCAATGATCAGATTTTTTAATGTTAATGCTCATCTCCTCCCTCATTGTGAATCACCATTACTAAAAAGCAATCTATCATGTCAGTTAAATTATCAGAATATATAGAGTTTCACGATGTGACAGGCAGAGGATTGAGAGCCTGAAAGGGCCTAAGAGATAATCATTTCTATTCTCTCTCATTTTATAGAAGAGAAAAATTAACCTTAAAGAGGTGAAGTAACTCAGTCACATAGATTATTAACAAGAGTTTGGATTGGCATGCCTATCTTCTAGCTTCTACCCAATTTTCTCCCACTGGGAGAATCCTGCCCTTAGAGACTGCTGACCAGGACAACAGCATTTGATTATGAAAGGGGAAAGATATATTAGGAAGAATCCTTGAGCTGAAAATGTAACAAGGCTAGATTTTTGTAGGGGCAGCTAGATGGCAAAGTTGATAGAGTACCAGAACTGGAGTCAAGAAGAGTCATCTTCTGAGTAAAATCACTGGCCCCGGAGTCAGGAGGACTCGAGTTCAGTTCCAACCTCAGACATTTAACACCCACACAAAAAAACTAGCCGTGTAACCTTAGGCAAGTTACTTAACCCCAATTGCCCTCCAAAAAGCAAAAAAACAAAAAAAAACCAAGAGTCATCTTTGTGAGTTCAAATTCAGCCTCAGATACTACATGCATGAAATGAGTTAGAGAAGGAAATTTCAAACCATTCCAGTATCTTTGCCAAGAAAACCCAATTGGGGTCATGAGAAACCAGACATGACTGAAATGACTAAATAACAACAAATTTTTTTTTATAGAAGAATATCATGAGACCATAGATTTAACCATCTAGTCCAACCTCCTCATTTTTCAGGGGAGGATACTGAGATCTAGAGAAGTTAATTGACTTGTCAAAGGTCACACTGCTAGTCAATAATAAAGGTAGGATTTTAACCCAGAAATTCTAAGTCTGAAATTCTTTACATTGCAATATAAAAACTATGTAGCTCCTTGTGTCTTATGCTGTGAAAGGGTAGCAGAAACTTTAACCAAAAGACTTCTAACCCTATCTGGCTGCCACTGTACCTAAAACTCTTCATATCAGTCATTGAAACTCATTAAAAATGCAAATGTTTTCTAAGAAAGTACGAGATTCAATCATGATCAACCTTTCTGTGTGATTTTTTTTTCCCAATTATAGCCCATGCCACCATAACCAATGACTTATCATGAACTCTGGTTGAAATAATGTGGAATTTTCATTTTAATTTACCTATCTTGGCTTACTTGCACACACACCATCCCCTCCTATCAGACTGATAAATCAATGAGTATTTACTAAGCACCTACTATGTGCCAAGCACTGTGCTTGGTATACAAAGACAAAAATAAAACAGCTCTTTCTCTCAGAGAACTTATATTCTCAATGAGGGAGGAAAAGAGGGCAGGAGATAATCTATACATAACAAATCACATATAAGACAGATCAGAGATATTCTTTAAAGTACAAAGAATTTCAGAAATCAACTCAGACCTTGTTATTAAATAATTCACCATGATAATACATTCAGACAAGAAAGAATATTGAAACAGAAAAAAACATTTTATTGGGAGGCCATAAGGACAGTAGGCTAAGAAATGCAATAGCACAGATTCCAGAATGAGTACAGTGTCCTTCCTCTTATGCCAAAAAGAGCTTAGGAAATGAGTTCCTAAAGACCCATACTCCATGAGGGCCAGGCATAGGCTACATGCAGTCCCACTGAACTGGAGAAAACTTCAGAGTGAACACCATGATGGACAACTCTTCCTGTTGCTATCTCAGGAATTGCTCCTCCTGATGCAGATACCAGATATAGCTTCATTGCTTGGCTTCCTTCAGGAAATGCTCGCTGCTTCCCATTAGAGTTGTATCTAATGCCAACCCAGCTTTCCTCTCCCTTTTAGTGGTGGAAAATCCCAGCAGAGACCACCATCTAAGCCCCATAATTGTTGGAAGGAAAACTTCTCTTCTATTGCCCACAAAGGTGCATCTAATCACTCTCCATCTCTGGCAAGAAGGGAGATGAGCATAGGTTTTCTTTGCACCCCAAGGAGTCACAAACTACACTGAAAGAGAGGAAGCTTAACTAGATGTGTTATAATGGGCCAGAGGATAGATTGGTTTTGAGGGGGAAGAAGAGAAGATCTTTAGAAGTTGGGGATCTAGGCCTAGGAAGGAAGACCTCAGTGGGACATGTAATGTATCTTGGGTAGTCATGAGGCATTGTGAGATTACTGGGTTCCAGTTTATGGAGATGGGAGGACCAAAAAGAAAAGCAGGGGGAACATATTGAAGACAAATTTAGCTTAATTAATTGTGTTATGGATAGTCAGGCTTACTCTATTATTTAGCTGATCGCCCCTCCCCCCCCTGCATTAGTAATAAGCCTAAAATGAGATTATGGTAGAATGCAAGGTAATGTATTTTCCAAAGAGGTGAGAAAAGCAATCAGTAAGCATTTCAAGATGCATCACCAGCCTATCTGGGGTGAATATTGGCTTCTTTGGGGAAAAAAAAAGAGATTAGATAATGGATAATTCACAACCATGAATAATCGCCAAATTCAAATAATCATTCAACAGGTAAGACTTCCTGAGGAACTGAGGCTTGCACTGCCCTGTACTCAGGGATGTGCTAGAGCTAGCTCTCCCCAAAGCCAATTGTTAAATTTCAGCAAGAACATTTGCACCTTGGAAAGAGGCAAATAGATTTGTAGAAATCAGGGCATGATTTGTTGCTTTGTTGATTGTCTAAACTGAAGAAAGTGGTAGATAAAATGCTAATTCAGATTAAACTTGAAAGTGTGTTATGAATACACACACACACACACACACACACACACACACACACACACACACACACACACCTGCGACCCCCAGCCAGAGAGCTCGTTATTAAATATTTATCAGAATACCACAGCCTATACTGGGTGTTGTACGGCAAGGCAAATGGAGGTGCCAAAAAAAGTATGTCCTCATATTATAATGTGTTTCAATAATCAATTGGAATCCTTTCATTCAATTAGAAAAACATATGAAATTATTTCATTTTTTTTCATTGTGCAATTTCTGATGGAGATTTTACTAACAAGCAGCTGGATTTTCAAAAGATGGTGTGATAGTAATGGAATATAAAGATTCCCCTGTATTGGCTTGGTTTTCAAATTGATTGTGTTAAAACCCAGAGCTTGTTAATCCCACCTGTGGGATGGACTTGTTGATGTGAAAAGAGAGTCCTGAACTGGGAGGAGCTGGTGACATAGATTTGGAGAGACAAGAGAGAGGCAGAAGAACTTTTTGGAAGCAGCACCCTCGTGGAGGCAGAGAGAGACTGAGAGGATTGCAGAGGGCTGCTCTGAATCTCCCTGGACTTTTGAGACCTGCCCCCGGAGCTGCCAAGGACTGAGGAGACATGGCTGTTTTGCTGGTACTTTGTCTATCTGTTTTGATATTGTTTTGCCAGATTTGTCCACTGGTGAAAGACAGTCCTGTTGAAGAAGTCCTGGAACCTGGCTGTTGGCTAAGAGCTCCTGAGACTGTCCTGCAGACAGAGAGTGAATACTGTCCACTGGGGAAGGACAGTGCTGTTGTTGCAGGGGTCTGGGAACCTTTCTGTTGGTTCAGAGCTACTGAGACTGTCCTGCAGACAGAGAGTGAATACTGTCCACTGGTGAAGGACAGTGCTGTTGTTGCAGGGGTCTGGAGACTGTCCTGCAGACAGAGTGAATACTGTCCACTGGTGAAGGATAGCGCTGTTGTTGCAGGGGTCTGGGAACCTTTCTGTTGGTTCAGAAGCCCTGAAGAAGGATTTTCTTGTTGTATGTTTACAGAAATCCTGGGAGAGGGTTTTGCTAATGTTTTCAGGGGTTCTAGGACTGTTCTACAGACAGAGGATGAATTAATGAAGGGACTGGCAATGTATCTTGTGGCCTTGCTGGGCCTTGTCTCCCCAGGAACTAAGATTGCTGAGAATTTGCCTCCTGTCAAGATGAAGAAAAGACCTCCATTTGGGTATTAAGTGCTGTGCTTAAACTTGATGTAACTCTGGGGTAGATTCAATTGTGATCCAGGGGTGGGGAACTTTTGACCTTTTTGTGTTCTATGGTTGAACAAATGAATGTACATTACTTAGATTGGAAACTAATCTCCATTTGAGAAGAGGGGCTTTGTGGTGGACTAAATAAAGGTACAGCCTAGGGGTGGAGTAGTATTTAGAACAGGGACTTTGTAATTGATTGAATGATTGGAAGGTCCTGGGGTGGGGTAGTACTTGGAGATTATTTAATCACACTTAGTAAATGCTGTATTTTGAATGATGTTTTTTATCTTCTCTGTTCTTGGTTTGTTACTGAGTAAAATGGAGAGCACCTATGCTGGTATTTTGAACCTTGGGAAGTTGCCTTTCCTTAGCATCACATTACAGATGGTTATATGGAAACAAAAGTAGGAGAGACTAGATGCGTTCCATAGTCTGAAAAAACAGCCCCTTGAAGAACAGAAGACAGGAAACTCTCTCCAAGGACAAAGCTAGTATTTACAAGAAACAGAGTGTCATTTGGAAAAGAAGGTGACATTTTTAGTTGGGTTTTATTGTAATGAAAGTCAGGTGGCTAAGGCAAAGGGTGGGTCTTCATTACACTCAACGGCAAAGTGAAAAGTGGAAAAAATAACATCCCTCGAGAAGTTCCCCGTACAGGATACCATACCACTACATATTTGAAAGCAAGGGATTGTCAGATAAAATTGTTTACTGTGTTTGTATGCCATGGAAAACAAGAGAATTCAGATAGTTTAATTAAATCTAATTCAATAAATATTTATTAAATCCCTCCTATGTTTCAGGCATTGTGCGGGATATTGGATATAGAAGAAAAATAATTAAATAATACCTCATAAGTAATAGAATCATAGATTTGAAGTTAAAAGAAAACATCAGGATAATCTAGTGTGACCTACCCCCATTTTATAATAAACAACTAGAAACCAGAAAAGTAAACAAACATTACCAAAGTCATCCTGGAAATATGTGGCAAAGCCTAGATTTAATCCCAATTCCTCTGACTAAATCTAGCTCTTTCTCCCATACTGTGCCAGTTACATTTTACTAGGGTGAACAACTCATACAGAGAAAAATGAATATTAGGAGGGGAGGAAGAAGGCAACACAGTTTGTTATTTCATTGTTGTCAGGAACTTTCAGAAAGAAAGCTCTGTGGATAGAGCACTGGGGCAGGAGTCAGGAAGACATCAGCTCAAATCTGGCCACAGACACGTACTAGCTGTGTGATGCTGGGCAAGTCACTTAACATCTGTTTCTCTTAATCCACTGGAGAAGAAAATGACAAACTGCTGCGGTATCTTTGCAAAACAAACAAACATGGGACTACAGGATCACAAAGAATTGGACATGACTAAACAACCATAAGGAGGAAATTTGTTCTATCTATGTGTAGCAACATACGTTCTAAAATTTAAAGCTTAAGGAGTTGTCCAAGCTACTGAGATACTGACCTATTTGTCCAAGGTACTGAGATACTGATCTACTTGTCCAAGGTTAACCAGAAAGCATTTTTCCAAGGCAGAAATGAAACCCGGGTCTTTCTGATCTGGAAGGAAGCTCTCTCCCACATACTACATTGCCTCTCAAATATTGTTATAGTTGCTGTTCATCCTTAATTTTCAAAGAGGACCAATGACATCATGACTTGTTTGTAAACTTGATTTAAGTGAGGCAGAGTTGCATAAAGTCATCAGCCCCACTCCCTCTTCTCAACTGGGTGAAACCCATCTGTTGAGATGCTTTTACCAGAGTGTGGCCCTGAACATTCTACAGCTTCTTGGAGCCACAGGTGAGAGTTGTGTGACAGGTAGACACCGAAGATGGATGAATAGCCCCCAAAAGGGCTCAGCAAGCCCTCACATCAGAAGTGCTAGTCCTCCTTGAACACCTATATGGTCCTCTCAAGTATAAAACCTATATAAAGTAAACATAAAATTATTTCTGATGCCCAAGAGTAGAAGGCTAATAATCTTTATTGTTAGGATTAGCATTAGGAAAAGAATACTGCACAAGGTAAAACGTGAGTTTTAAAGGAAACTGAAAATGTTAAGAGATGAAGGTAATGAGGGAGTGCATTCTAGGTATAGAAGACAGCCTTTAGGGGCAGTTAGGTGGCACAGTGAATGCAGTGCCAGCCCTGGAGTCAGGAGGACCTGGGTTTGGATCCATCCTGAGACACTTAACACAAAAACTAGCCGTGTGACCCTGGGCAAGTAAATTAATCACAACTGCCCTCCAAAAAGCAAAAAAGAAAAAAAAGAAAGAAAGAGAGAAAGAAAGAAAGAAAGAAAGAAAGAAAGAAAGAAAGAAAGA
>NW_027187273.1:1999735-2001847 GCF_028583685.1 Petaurus breviceps papuanus | reverse complement strand
AAAGAAAGAAAGAAAGAAAGAAAGAAAGAAAGAAAGAAAGAAAGAGAAAAGAAATTAAAAAAAAAGAAGACAGCCTTTACCCAGATATTGAGTTTTCAATTATTCCCCAAAGATATGCAGTATGGAAACCTAAGCTAACTCCTTTTATTGACAACAAAATATGGGAAGTTTCTATTGTCTAAAACTGATAGATAATCCTACCTATACAGACCAAGTATATGAACCTGGCATATTAATTCCATTTTAACTCCCTTACTCTAAATTTAATTTTGAAGTAAATCATTTCCCTTCACAATTTACCTGGAAGTTTGTTTTCCTCCATTAGACAACCACTGTAGAATTAACTTACAGAAAAACTCAAAGTAACTTCAAAATGTTACCAACTTCAATACCAAAAAACCCATCCTCTTCCTACTATATCCCCTAACCCAAACTAAAAAAAAGCTTTCAAGAGTATTTAGGAGAACCACCTGTTATGGGAATGGGAATCTGAAGATCTTCCCTGCTCCTTGGCCTTTGATAAGTGACTCTGAGAGCCTTCCCTGATTTGAAAATATACTCTCCCCTAATAGGCTGAATGTGGTCACATGGAGCCTGTGGCAGGAGGCTTGTTTTTTTTCAGGAATGCTCACACCTTGTTACTTTGTGATTGGGCAGGGGGTCAAGAAGGCTGTGACATTCTCTGAACCAGTATACCTTGGTGTTAGGTTTTGTTTTAAGGCTCACTTTGAGAAGAGTTGTGTGGTTTGATCAAAAGAGACTCTGGGAAGCCGTTGAGCCCCCAGCTTTGAAAACCCAGATATTGGTGCATCCTTTTCTGGTAACTGACTAGTTATTGTAATTGGTAATTACAATTACCAATGTAATTGTAATTGGTCAGACAGCTGGAAGCCTGTCTGCTGCTCTGTACCTCTGTCTGCTTGGAACTTCTGCTTGTAACTTGTTTGTATTCTCTGAAGTTCAGGGTGCTGACTTTTTCCTCTGAACTAGGTAAATGATATATGTTTGATTGATTAAAGTAAGATTGTTAACCCATTTTGAGTTGCTTTCCTTTAGAAAAGCAGATCTAAGAACCCGTGTTGGCAGCTGCCCTGGGTATGCTAGCATTCTTGCTGCTACACTAACTACCACTGTAGATGAGAAGAGTAAAGAGATCCCAGCATACCGAGAAATGATGGATATTATTTAACAAAATACTTTACCAGTCTCCAAGACAACACTCTGAAGATTAGATGGGAAAATTCAGAAAATCATATATGCCCTCTGGATCAGCCCCATGACCTACTAATTCAAGAATTCTATTTCAAATAGAAATGCTGAATAATGCTTTGGGGAAGGTTATGACTTTTATGGCTTTAACTCCAAAGTTTAGTGATATATTTCTCCTTGGAATTCAGAATCCATTATTCAGGAATTTATCCTTTTTTGAAACTATGTACTTTGTATATTTATATATCCTTCTTCTACTACTACTATTACTGCTGCTGCTGCTGCTGTGGCTGCTGCTATTGCTGCTGCTGCTGCTGCTGCTGCTGCTACTACTACTACTACTACTAATACTACCTTAAATTTATGTAGCATTTTTAAGGTTTGGAAATCACCTTGTATCCATTACCTCATCTGATTATTAAGCTAACTATGGGAAGTATAAAGAATTATTAGTATCCTCATTTTACACATGAGGAAACTGGAGCTTAGAGAGACTGATACTTACTCAGGTTTATGCACACAGGTGTCTGAGGCAGGATTCTAATTTAGGTCTTCTTGATGCCAAGTTTAATTTTCTTTTCACTATAACTTGTAATTGTCTGTACTGAAACTCATTCATCATTCCAGTCCACTATTGAGACATTGTGAGGTCTTCCTAAAATACATCAACATGTTATTCTAAAGGGGCATGGTGCTTGGTATCATCCACAAATCTAAGAATTCTAGCATGCTTATACTCAAGTCTTCTTAATCATTCATAAAATATTGTTTAGTAGGGGTGGCTAGGTAGCACAATGAGTAGAGCACCGGCCCTGGAGTCAGGAGGACCTGGGTTCAGATCAGGCCTCAGACACTTCACACACACACACACACACACACACACACACACACACACACACACAC
>NW_027187273.1:1985376-1999725 GCF_028583685.1 Petaurus breviceps papuanus | reverse complement strand
ACACACACACACACACACACACACACACACACACACACACACACACAAGCTAGCCATGTGACCTTGGGCAAGTCACTTAACCCCAATTACCCTACCCTCCCCCTCCAAAAAGCAAAAATAAAAATTATATTGTTTAGTAAAGTTGATCCCAATATCAATCTCTACTAATTCATTTCTATCTGGAGAGATGTTTGTCATTAGCCAGTATAATCTGTCAGAGAGAAAGTATTATCATTAGCTAAAAACTAGAAGGTAGGGCTCATTCATTTAGAATGTATTTCAGATTGCTGGAAACAGCCACTATTGTATAAATTATCTGGGATATAAAGATAATAAAGACTCAACTCAATAAAAATTCATTAGAGGCCTACTATATGCCAGGTTCAGTTCTGGATTTCAGGTATACTAAGAAAAAATATTATCTGGCCTCAGGGAGCTTTTGTTATGCTAGAGTGAAACAACATGCATACAAATAAGTAAACACAAAATGTATGTGAAGTTTTAAAAAAATAAAGTAATTTGGGGATGGGAGGGGGGGATGTTGCACTCATTTGGGTTATCAGAAAGTGTCTCAAAAAGTGATACATGAAATGAGTCTTGAAGGGATTTAGAAATTCAAAGAGCTGGAGGTGATGAAGGTAAGAACTACAGTAATGGGGGACAACTTGTGCGAAGACATAGAGACAGGAAATGAAATATTATGTTTAGGAGGGATCAATTATGCCTGTTTTGCTTGAACTTGGAATGCATGAGTAATGTGAGATTAGTTTGGAAAAAAATGAATAGTAGACAGTTAATGGGGATAACAGGGAAATTATATGTAGGGAGTTTTAAAGGTACCATAGATAATGAATTAATATCAATAATTAATAGATAGGCACAAAATGGCAAAGCATCTAAATACTTAAAGGAAAAAAGTAATATAATTGAACAGAGAAATAGACAGTAAAACTGTAATGGGGGGACTTCAATGTATTCCTTTCAGATTCAGACAAATCTAACCATAAAAAATAAGCAAAAAGGAAGGTAAGGACCTCAATAAAATTTTAGAAAAGTTAGATATGAAAAATCTTTGGCAATTAATGAGTGGGAATAAAAAGGGTTCTACATGTATTCCTCATTTATGTCTGATACCTTTGCAAAAATTGTCTATATACTAGTACATATAAACCTGTCAAACAAATGCAAAAAAAAGCAGAAATGTTTAACACATCCTTTACTGACCAAAATCAAAATTTAAAAATATATTCAATAATAGGTCATTAACAAAGGGATTAAACTTTAATTGGACAGTAAATAACAATATTTTTAAATTGACAGATCAAGAAAAAATCATAGAAACAATAGAAAATTTCATTAAAGACACTGACAAAAATGAGAAAACATGTCAGATTTTCAGAATACAACCAAATGATCAATGAGGAAAAATTCATACCTCGTTCATACCTCTAAATGCTCTACAAAATAAAGAAAAGACCACCCCCAAAAAATGAGGTGCACTAGAAAAAGAAATTCAGCAAATTTAAAATCCTCAAATGGCAAAAATAAAAGAAGAAATTAACAAAACTGAGAGCAAAGAAAAGAGAACACTGAGTTATAAGTTAAACAGAGAGCTAGTTTTTCAGGCAAAATATTAGGGTAATAATTAGGTTGTTGTTTTTCTTTAAAGAAAGAGGAAATCCAAAGGACTAAAAGCAAAGATAAAATGGAAAATATACAACAAATGAAGAAGAAATAAAGGAAATTATTAGAAACTACCCAACAATAAGCCAGTGACTGAAAAATTAAGTGTTTGAATATATATAAAAACATAATGTCCAATTTCACAGAACAAAAAACAGATCATTTAAGTAATGAAATCTCATAAAAAGAAATTAAACCATAAAAGAATGACCAAAGGAAAAATGTGGAGTTTAGATGGATTTACAAATTCTATGAAATAATCAAAAAACAGTTAATCCTAATGCTATATAAACTACTTGCAAAAATATGAAGAGAAGAAATCCTACTTGATTTGTTCTATGATATTATGGTCTTGATACATAAATCACTTTGAACGGGGGAAAGAAAAGCATAGACTAATATCTTTAATACCCTTTTATGTAAAAAAAATATACAAATAAAATTTTGGTAAACATTCTACAGCACGATATCAAAACGATTATACATTATATATGATCTGTATTTATACCATGAATGCAGGATTGGATCAATATTAAGAAAACAAAAAAATGTAAATGACTATATTAGTATGAACAAAAAAAATCATGGATTACATCATTGCAGACAATTATTTTTTAACAAAATGCAACACCCATTTCTGTTAAAGTTAATAGAAAACATAAAAATGACTGAAACTGTCATTAATTTGGTGTATAAGTTCTATATAAAACCAAAAGCTAATACTATATGTAATGGAAATTAGAGGTCTTTCCAATAAGATTAGAGGGTAAAGCAAGGATGTCCAATATCTTCTCTATATTTGACATAGTGTTAGAAATGGTAGTTATAGATTTAACACAAGAAAAAGAAATTGAGGGGAGCATAGAAAGAAAGGAAATAAAATTATCCTCTTTGGAGATGATATGATTATGTACTTTGAGAATCCACAGAATCAAATATAAATTAATGACAGCAATTCATGACTTCAGCAAAGCTGTAAAATATAAAATAAATCCACATTAGTCATCTACACTTTTGTATATTACCAATAAAAATAACCGTAGAATTCATATAATACTTGGAAGTGTATCTAGCAAGATAGACCAAGGATCTGAATAAATAAAACTATAAAACTCTGTTAAAGGAAATAAAGACAAATCATCTAAATAATAAGAGAAATACTAATTGTCATGGATATCACAAGTCAATATAATAAAAATTAAAATACTACCTCCCTAAATTAATTTACTTATTCAGTGATATACCAACTAAACTACCATCAAATTACTTTATAGAATTTGTAAAAATAAAATTCATTTGAAGGAATAAAAGGTCAAGAATCCAAAGGAAAATCATGAAAAATTTAGGAAGGAAGGGGCCCTAGCTAACCAGACCTCAAACTGTACTACAAAGCAGTAATCACTGAAAGGATTTGGTATTGGTTTAAACAAAAATAGAGATAGCTTCCTGGAAAAATTAGTCATACAACATGAAGAGGCAAAAGAACACAGTAGATTTGTTTCTGATAAAACCAAAGACTACTATGCTAAAAACCTATTTTTCAAGAAAAAAAAAATTCTGGGAAAACAAGAAGTCTAAAAAACTAGATATAAACCAAGATCTCATGCTATATGCCAAGATAAACTCCGAATGGATAAATAGCTTAAATATAAAAAGTCACATCATAAACAAACTAGAGGGATAAGGAAGAAATTGCTTTTCAGATCTATGCTTAAGGGGAGAATTCATGGCCAAATGAGATATAAATCAAATCACAAAACATAAAATGAAAACTTTCAATTACATTTTAATTATCATACATACGTTGCACCTAAGATTAGAAAAGAAGCATTTAACTAGAGAAAAGTCTTTCCAGGGATTTTTTCTCATATAAGTGTGTGTATGTATGTGTATATATGTATATGTATATATATGCATATATGTGTATATGCATATATGTAGGCAGGTATATAAGTATTGATGAATATGTGAATAAGCATATATATGAGACAAATTCAAATTTATTAAAATAAGAGCAATTCTCCAATTAATAAGTGATCAAAGAATATAAATGGGCAATTTTCACAAGAAAATATTTAATCTATTAATAGTCATATGATAAAATCTTTCAAAGCATTAATAAGGAAACACAAATTAAAGTAAATTCAGTGTTACTTCTCACATCCTTTATGATGGCAAAATTGACCCCCAAGTTGGAAAATTACAAATTGGGAGGTCTGTAGAAAAACATAAAGGTTAAAGCCCAATTGGTAGAATTATGAATTGGTCTGATCATTTTAAAAAACAATTTGGAAGTGTCCCAAAAGTTATATTTTGCAAACGCTATCACCTAGACATATACCCCCAAAAAGACAAAAGAGAAAAGGGACTCTTGTATACAAAAATGTTTATAGCGGTCTTATTTTTATGTAGTAGCAAAGAACTGAAAATTAAGTGGGTTACTATTAATTAGATAACAACTGGACAAATTCTGGTATATTAATGTAATGAAATAATATTATACTTTAGGATGAAAAGGACAATTTGAGAGACCCAAGAAGACTTGGATGGAGTTATGCAGAATGAAGTAGGCAGACCCATAGGAAGAATTTCTACAATAAATTACAATACTATAACTGCCATTTTGTAATAGTAACATAAAAACAACATAAAGTTTGAAAGACTTAAGAATTCTGATCAATGAAATGACCACCTACAATTCTAAATGACCAATGGTGAAGAATACTAGCCATATACTTACTGAGAAATGATGGACTCAAGATGCAAAATGAGGCATGGACTTTCTGGACATGGTCAATGCAGGAATTTGTTTCAGTTGACTGTATATTTATTATAAGAGTTTTTTTTTTCCAGGTACAAGGGAAAGGGGGAGTAGAAAAGGTAGATAGGAGAAAGAAACAATAAATGTTTGTTAATTGACAAAGCATTTTAAATAAAACATTTAAAATATGTGATAAAATAAACATAAAAAACCCCACCAGACCCAGGTTATGAGAGACTTTAAATTCCAAACAGAAGGATTCATATTTTATTCTAGAAGCAGTAGGTAGTGACTGAAAATTTTCAAGAAAAGTAAATCAATTTTCTAGTTGAGATTAGTACACCATTTTAAAAGCTGTTGAACCAAATTGCCCAGACATATAATTCTAGCCTGGGGTTCAAACCTGTTTTTGACATTGGGAATGTCATAATCCCATTTCCCTGACCCTTAAGTGCAATAGAAAATGAAAGCTACTTGTTCCTTTACTCCAGAGTAAGTGAGAAAATATGATGCACTTTTATTCTTGAAATAAGAAAAGACACCTTGGAAGACAGGTGTTACAGAAACTCAAAACCAATTCTTCATTCTCATCATTCTTACACTTTGTTGTTGTCACAGGAATGGCCTGTATCTCAGCACAGCAGAGGTATTGTAGACTATTGTAAAGGAAAAGACATCATATAGTAACTAAACTATTGACACTAATCCCATGAGTCATCATCTCAAGGCTGCTGGATTCAGGTACTGACAAGTCCTGGCAGAGTGTGATGGAAGAGGGACAGTTTTATTGTCATTAATAATGATTACAATAATAATCATACCAGACAGGCAACTGAGCACACCTGGCTGCCTGTGAATGCCTCTGCCCTTTGCACACCTTATTTATGACATTCTTTGTTACCTTGTTGTCATTTTTACACATGGGGAAATTGATGAAACTAAAGTTTCTACACTATGTCTTCATTGCCATACAAGTTGTACACATAATCCTTTTCTTCTTCCTGCCTAAAATGCTATCCCTATGCCTCTCTAGTTGTTTGAAACCTATCTACCCTTTAAGCCCTCATCAAGTCCACCCAATGAGTGCCACTCCTCTCTGCATCTGCTGCTCTGACTGGTTTTAACTCCAGAAACTGAGATGTCCACATTCCAGGTACCCTTGCCATTGTCTCCCTGCACCCATTAGACTATGAACTCCTTGGGCAGGAACCCTTATTTTTACTAACTCTATCCCCACTGCTTAGCATAGCACCTGGCACAGAGTAGGTGTTTAATAAATGTTTATTGGATTGAAGTTCCATCTGTGCTGTGAAGGTTTCTTGAACAACTTAGTTAACTTAGTTTTTTTTTTCTTTTTCCCTCAGCTGAATTGATATTCATTCCTTTCTAGACCTCAGTACTCTGAGCTTTCTCTACTATGCCCCCAGAAACCTCTTCATCCTGAAATTCTTCTCAATCCTGGAATTTACACACAGGAAGTACTTTTTAGTCCAGTAGTTCCTCCCTCTATTTGGATGACTCTTCCCTGAACTTCCATTTAAGGAGGGCAATCAGACCAACCATGTCTTCATTCCTTTTCAGGTGGGTCCTCAGACTTTTACTACCATTTTTCAGCACCACGGATATCTCCAGATCCTCTACTCTGTCAGGTTCCTTTAATGCATTTCCTTCCCCATTAATAAATAGGCTTTTTGAGGGTTGGAACTGTCTTTCTTCATACTTATATTTCCAACATGTAGCACAGTACCTAGTACAGTGATGTAAGTATCTGGCAAGAGTCATATAACTGCTTGTTGATTTGCTGATTGATAAGGTCCTAAGGGTGGGAACCACTCAGTTTGGCACTTAATCAAATAGTGTTTCATATTAGAGAAACAGTATGGGTTTTGGATAGAATATTGGACTTGAAGTCAGGAAGACTTAAGCTTGAATCCTGTCCCAAACACCTCAGTTATTCTATGCACGTCACTTAATATCTGTGAGTCTCCATTTTATTAACTGTGAAATGGTGATAATAATGAAATCTACCTTATTGGATTCTGTGAATCAGTCAATTGATGATCAAAAGAGATAACATATGGAAAGTACTTTGCAAATCTTAAATCTGGGGTATCCTATATATTTCTTTGACACAGAAGAAATTTTTTTTCAGATTTCTATCCCACATAGCTTTCTCAACATAACTAAATTGAGAGACCTATGTTGTGTAAGAAGCCAGAGTATTTTTTTGTAGGTACCACCACTCCTTACTAAAGCATTGGGCATTGGGAGTGGCAAGGTGGTGCAGTGAATACAGCACCGGCCCTGGAGTCAGGAGGACCCAAGTTCAAATCCAACCTCAGACACTTAACCCAAAAACTAGCCTGTGACCTTGGGCAAGTCACTTAACCCCAATAGCCCTCCAAAAAAACAAAACAACAACAACAAAAACAAATAAAGTTTTGGGCATATAATAGAACCCCAGAATCTGAGGGTTAGAAATAATCTTAAAAGTCATAAAATCTGAACTCCAACCCAATGAAGAAATCTTTTTTTCACAGTACCATTGACATAATCTTATTCTCTTATTCACCTCTTATTGACTACTCCTGTAAATGGGGAATTTGCTACCTTGCAAATCAGCGTTTTCCATTTTTTAGCATATTTAATTGTAAGAATTTCTTTCCAATATTTCAATCTGTCTTTGAGATAACTGATGCATCTATTTACTCCTATGATTATAATCTCATAAAATTCATTGATCCATATTTGGAGTGATTCCATTATTTCTCATTGTGGCATAAAAAATCATATAAACAAATTTTAAAAGACAAAAAAAAATGAAAATCTAGACATTGAAGTGGATGGAGTGCAGAATATGGAATTAGGAAGTCTGAGTTCAAATCTAGCCCTCAAACACTAACTAGCTATGTGAACTTGGGCAAGCCACTAAAACTAGGTGACACAGTCAGGAGGACCTGAGTTCAAATCCAGCCTCAGGCACTTGACACTTACTGATTGTGTGACCCTGGGCAAGTCACTTAACCCTGATTGCATCACCAAAATGTTTCCTTAACTGTCAAATGGCGAAAATAACAATACCTTCCTCAATACTCTCACAGGATTATTGTGAGAATCAGGGTATAGGGTGTGTTTAGGAAAAATTAGTACCCCCGGTGTGAGGGCTGCCAAGTGTTTTTCAGGGCTCCTTTCAACCTTTGGTGTCCACCTGATCCATCTTATTCTCACCTGTGACTCTAAGAAGCTGCTGTATGCACAGTAGTCACACTGATAAACCATTTCAGCAGATGAGCTAAACCAAGCTGATTGTAACCAAGGAGTCTCAAACCTGTCAGTGAGTTCTGAGAGTGTTTACCCCAAACATGTGAAAACTTCCCCTCGTGAAACTGGCAGATGAGAGCATTTTGTCCCAAGGCCATGAAGGCAGCTGAAGCAGGTTCTACAGAGTGCTTAGAGCTTGGATAGACAGTGAAGACACCAAGGTAATCCACTGCATATTGAGCCATTGCCAATTGTCTTGACTCTATCTTGCCATTGGACTGTAATGACTCTGGAGAAGAGGACTTCATGAAACTCTGCCTCACTTAAGTCCAATTTACATATGAATCAAAATATATTACCCATACCATTTTACCATTTTTATCTATCTCAAAGTCTTTTGGTGACAGGCAAAGGATGAAGCAGCAGGTGCATGTAGGCACAACCATGTGCACAGATGGCTCAAGCCACAGGGTCATCTTCTCATGGGAAGCAGTAGTGAGATTTGGCAGAACCCTAGGTATCTGAGCATACTTTTAAGAATCACACTGCTCACCTCATGGTATGAGAAGAGGCTAGAAAAGGTGCCCTAAAACTTGTCTGCTTACCCAATCCTGGCCTGATTACCATGGCAGGCAGAGATTCTACCCTGTGGTGAAAATGCAAAAAAAGAATGTACAAAAACTTCTGCAAAGATGATTCCACTCACGATTGGTATATGGAATAGACACACACCTACAGAAAACACAAAATCCAGTAGACCTGAAAGATGAACAGCTCTTGTTGTGAGAGAACTCAGCAAGTATTGCATTCAAATTGCAGCCCTGAGTGAAACAAAGGCTGGCAAATGAAGGCCAGCTTATTGAAGTCAGAGTTGGATACATGTTTTTGGTTTGTTTGTTTGTTTCTTTGTTTTTGTAGTGGCCACAATGAAGGGTGAAGCTGCCATAGGTTTTGCATTCAAAACTAACCTAGTCAACAAGTTTGTATGCCTACCAAAAGAAGTGAATGACAGGTTCATGACAATGCAATTGCCACTTCAGGAAAATGCCACTCCACCATTATCAGTACCTACGCTCCACCATGACAAACCCTGAGGATGTCACATAAAGATTTTTGAAGACCTAGAGACCTTTATCATCAATGTGACAAAAGGAGCCAAGTTTATAATTCCAAGTGACTTTGATGTTAAAGTAGATTCACATTACCAGACAAGACAGGGAGTCCTTGGGAGGAATGGAATTAGAAACAGCAACAGCAAGGGTTTCTTACTACTGAAGACTTGTACATCTCATGACCTTCTCATCACCAATACTGTCTCCCATTTACCTAAATGCAATAAAACTTCATGGATGATACCTCACAGCAAGCGCTGTCATTTAATAGACTATGTGATTATAAAGAGAAGGGATAAACAGGATGTGATAATGGTAAAGGCAATGTGTGCCACAGAGTACTGAACTGGTCATAGACTTATCCTCTTCAAACTAAATATTCACATTCAACAAAAGTGGTGGCCCCAAAGCAAAATGACTGCCAGAAAAGTTAATGTCCATAGATTAAACTGCCTCTCTGACCCAGAGCAAGTTTGTTGCTAAGTTGGAGGGGAAGTTGACCCAAAACCCAGTTGGCAACAGTGGAACAGAAAAGGAGTGGGCAGCTATCAGAGATTTGGTGGACAGCATTGAATTTTTTCATCTGGGTCAGAACACTCACAAATATAAAGGCTAGTTTGGCAACACTGATGGAGAAATTCAGAAGCTGCTAAATGAAAAATAAGAACTCCACAGGGTTTACCAGCAAGGATAGTTCATCCATCTCTAAGAATGCAACATTTAACTCTATCAAAAGTAAAGTAGAAATAAAGCTTAGAGAAGTGCAGGATTCTTGGCTCAACAAGAAGACAGATGAAATTGAGTTTTATGCTGATAGTAACAATCCAGAGCACTTTTGTGATGCCCTGAAGGCTAATTATGGGCCAGAAACATATGGTGCTTCTCAACTACTCAGTGCTGATGAAGTCACATGGATTAGTGGTAAGGACATGATCCTAGAGAGATGGGCTGAACACTTCCATAGTGTTCTCAACAGACTGTCATCACTCAATGCTGAAACTATTGACCATTTACCTAAGGTTGAAGTCAATCCGTCCCTAGCTGAAGTTCCAACTGAAGAAAAGGTTTGGAATGTCATTAGGTTCCTTTTGTGTGTCAAATCACCTGGTTCTGATTCTATTCCAGCTGATATTTACAAGGCAGGGGATCCATTGCTCATACAAAAGCTGAGTGGAATTTTCCAGGTTATATGGCAAAAGGAGGTTAGCCCCAGGAGTTCAAGCATATCTCCATTGTTCATCTCTATAAAGGTAAAGAAAATAGGATTGTCTTGTGTCAATCACAAGGTGGGGGGTGTCTCTCTCTCTCAGCCATTGCTGGCAAGATTCTTGCCAGAGTCCTCCTTAATAGACTGATCTTCCACCTAGAAGACAGTCATGTACCTGAGAGCCAGTGTCACTTCAAAAAGGCCTGAGGAACAGTCGATATAATGTTTGCTGTCCAATAACTCTAGGAGAAATTCCAGGAGCAGAACAGAGGTCTGTATACAACATTTGTAGATCTGATCAAGGCCTTTGAAACTGTCAGTCATGATGGCTTATGGAAAATTCTGTCAAAATCTGATTGCCCAAAGAAGTTCATACAAAAACAGAATTATACTTCAATTTCATGACAACATGCTTGCCCAGGTTCTAAATGATGGACAATGCTCTCATGTTTTCCAAGTCACTGATGGAGTGAAATAAGGCTGTGTGTTTGCTTTCATGGTTTCTAGCATATTGTTTTCATCCATGTTGTCAAATGCCTTCAATGAGGACAAACGTGGCATCAAGGTCAGATAACTGAGCTGAAGGTAAATTATTCACTTGAAAAAGCTACAAATCAAGACTGAAGTTGAGGGAGTGTTGGTGAATGATTTTTTGTTCACAGATGACTGTACACTCAATGCAGCCTCTGAAGCTGAGATGCAATAAAGTATGGATCAATTTTATGCTACTTGTACTAATTTTAGCCTAACAATTAACACCAAGAAAACACAGGTGCTCCATCAGCCAGCACTACCCCATCCATACCTGGAATCATTGTTACAGCAAATGGAGTTACAGAATGTGTGTGTGAGAGAGACAGAGAGACAGAGAGACAGAGAGACAGAGAGAAAGAGAGAGAGAGAGAGAGAGAGAGAGAGAGAGAGAGAGAGAGAGAGAGAGAGAGAGAGATGACATTCCTTCAAATCACTTTGGAGGAAGAGAGTTTTTATCATATCATATGGAATTTTCTAGTTTGGGAAAATAATTTCTCTATGCAATGATATTACATTTTAGAATTCTTCATTATCAATTTATTATTAGAGACAGAATGGTATTTGTGGGGAAAGGGGCAATCTTAAAGTTCCATGTTATAATTTGACCAAAAGTCAGAGACAACGAGAGTCTATGAGATGGTAGGGTATTGGCTGATTAAATTTGGATGAAAAATTCCCCTCCTCCCCAGTGACTTGATGAAATGTCAAAGGACAGCCAGAGTGTATCATGTATAAGCAATATAGATTAGTAGGCTAATTTTGTCAATCATTTCCTCAGGAAGGTAGAAATTAGTTTTAGGAAATGATGTGCGTGCACAGACACACACACAGTCATATCCCCATCCCACATAATACGCATATATACATATATATATATATATATATATATATATATATATATATACGTTCCAACTCCTGAGAAAAAACTTAACAAGCATTTTATCTATTCTTTATAAAAAGAGACTACATCTGCACCTTCCTAACTTTTCTCCCTGCCACCCATTTCCCCTTCTTTGAAATCTAATCATGCCCATAACTGCCTGCATAATCATGAATCTTCTGAGGCACTGATTTAGTTCTGTCACTCCACTGGGATGCCAGTTTGTCCACCAAAAAGAGCTTGAATGCTATTTTGTTCCTATGTGTCTATGATGGGAAAGGGCTAGGGGTCAGTTCTATTGTCAGTGTGTCTTACTGGCTAACTATAGGTAAGGTTCTATTTATATACTAATCAAAAGACAAACAAAAAACTGGCAGAGACTCTGTTTGCAAAGAAGGTCCTTAGAGTAATACTGGATTGGGGACCATAAATGTAATGGTAGTTAAGGGAGTTGAACTGGATAAATACAGAAGCAAAACTGAAAATATAAAGTTAAGCTAAGCTAAAAGTTCTGGTCTAGGAGAATAGGGAGGGATAGAGGTAATTAAGGTCACAGTGAAGCAAAAAGAAATAAATTTAAGATGTGTAAAGCATCAGGAGAAGTGGAAAGGTAAGAGATAATGATCAGAAGAATTTCAGGATTTATGATGAGCTGTCATTATGTTGAGGGATTATAAGGTCCAAATGGCATGACCACCTTGTTGGGGGTAACCAAAGCAGAATGAAGATGAAAGTCTTGATATAGGTAATATGCTTTAGTGGACTGGATCCTGGACTTACAGGCAGAAAGACCTAGTTATGAATCCTGATTAATTAAATTATTATCAGTTTAGTTTTTGGCAAATTGCTTAACATCTTTATCCTTTAATTTACTCATCTGTAAAATGGGGGGTAAAAATAGCACCTACCTCATGAAGTTACAAACGGGAATGAATAAAATTAGTATGTAAGTCACTTTACATGCTTAAATGCTTTAGAAATGGACTGGAGGCTGGTAGATTAAAGTAATAAGTATCTATATAGAAGCATAAGATACATAAGATGTAGATAATACGTATCTGAAGAGCTATAGAGATGGAGTAAATCTAAAAAGTAGGAAAGGATATTCAGTGATGATAGCAGAAGGGAGTTCTGGAAATAGCAGCACAGGAAATATGTATTCCAGCCTCTGCTTTCTATTCCCCATAGGCCAGGTATGACCTTGGCTACTATTTGAATGACCCCCCAGAATGCTACTAAAAAGTTTCCTATGGAATTTGTTACCAAATACAAAATATAGATCATTACAGGATATAAAACTCATCATTTTTATTACATTAAATTTAAAGAAGTTTTCTTACACACAAAAAAACCCAATGTAGCCAAGATTATAAGGAAAGCAGAAAACTGGGGTAGAGGGGATTTCCACAAGTTTCTCTGATTAAGGTCTCATCCTTCAAATGGGAACTGAGTCAAATTTATATTCATGTAAGTCATTTCCCAATTGATAGTCAAAGGGGATGAATAAGAAGTTTTCAGATAAATAAATCAAAGTTATCGATACTCAAAAGAAAAAAAAATACTTTAAATCCCTATGAATTGGATTAATGAAAAATGCACATTGAAACAACTCTGAAGTGCCACCTCACACCTATGAGGTTGGCTAACTGACAGAAAAGAAATATGACAAATGTTGGAAGGGATGTGGGAAAATTGTGACCCTAAAGCACTATTGGTGAAGTTTTGAAATGACCCAGCGATTCTGGAGAGCAATTTGGAACTATGGCCGAAGGACTATAAAACTGTGCATACCTTTTGATACATCAACTACTAGGTCTGTATCCCAAAAATATTTTTTTCAAAGGAAAAGAGGACCAAAAATATTTATAGCAGCTCTTTCTGTGGTGAAAAAGAATTGGAAATTGAGGGGATGCCCATCAGTTGGGGAATGACTAACCGAGTGGTGGTATATGACTGTGATGGAATACTATTGTCCTATAAGAAATAATGATCAGGATGCTTTCAGAAAAACCTGGAAAGACTTACATTAACTGATGCTGAGTGAAATGAGTAGAGCAGGAAAATATTGTACACGGTAACAGCAATATTGTACAATGATAAATTGTAAATGACTTAACTATTCTTAGCAATACAAAGGTCCAAGACAATTCTGAAAGACCTATGATGAAAAATTCTATCCACCTCTAGAGAAAGCACTGATGGAATACAGATGAAAAAAATAAATTTTATGCTTTATTTTGGGGATTTTTTGTCTATGTTTTCTTTCACAACATGACTAATTTGGATCTAGGTTTTTTCATGACTACATATGTATAGCCTTTATCAAATCCCTTGCTTTCCCAATAAGGGGGAGGGGAGGAAAAGTAGGAATAAATTTGTAACTCAAAATTAAAAAGATAATAATGAAGGTTAAAATTGTTTAAACATGTAAGTAAAAAAGTAAAATATGAAATAAAATATGAAAAAATTTACTAAATAAGATAAAATGTGGTACCCCACCCAAAAAAATTCTTCTTAGTAAAATCCTAACTAATGTGAAAAAGAAGATTAATTATTTATTCTCTTCCTGGACTGTCAGAATTATGAGAAATGGAACAATGAACCCTGGAAACAATGACCAGAGATAGCTTCTTCCAGTATAGTCACAGCTTCATCGCAGAAGAATATAGAAAGATTATGAGAGAAAGAGATCTACAATGAAGGGAAACTTGCTAATGATAGAGCAGGTATTACATAGGGCACAGGGGAAGGGGAAAGCACAAGAGAAGAAGCTGATATGGGGCTGAGCTGGATGCTCATGAGAGTGTGAAGAGATAGTAGGGGAAAGGGGTGGGGACAGAATCTGTCATGTCAGATGGAGACTGAGATAGATAGATAGATAGATAGATAGATAGATAGATAGATAGATAGA
>NW_027187273.1:1933094-1985366 GCF_028583685.1 Petaurus breviceps papuanus | reverse complement strand
AGATAGATAGATAGATAGATAGATAGATAGATAGATAGATAGATAGATAGATAGATAGATAGATAGATTGATAGATACACAGACACACACACACACATATCTACATACACACACATACATACAACTTGTAGTCTTAGAAAGCTAGTTAAAGCCAAGTTAGAGCTGTAAGTGATTTGTGCAGGGTCACAGAGTATTTTCAGTGGGAGAATTTAAGCTAATGTCATTTTGACTTCAAGACCATATCTCTACCCAGTAGGTCACATCGCCCATCATATGCCACATATGCAGTCAATGATTATTTTCTCTTTTCCCTCTAATTGCAACTTTGCTTATGTTTTCCCACTTACTTTTGCTCTTACCCTTTCCTACATCCACTGTAGTTGAAATTTTTATAATAACAGACACATCTAGTAGTTTAAAGAAGCAGCTAGGTGACATACTGGATGTAGCACTGGGCCCAGAGTCAGGGAGATTCATCTTTCTGAGTTCAAAAGTTGGTCTCAGGTACTCACTAACTATGTGACCCTGACCAAGTCATTTAACTTTATTTGCCACAGTTTCCTCATCTGTAAAATAAGTTCTGAGAAAAAACTGCAAACCACCACTGTATCTTTTTTTTAAAACTTTTTTGGAAGGGCAACTGGGGTTAAATGACTTGCCCAAAGTCACACAGCTAGTTAAGTGTCTGAGGCCAGATTTGGACTCAGGTCCTCCTCACTCCAGGCTGGTGCTCTATTCACTGCACCACCTACCCACCCCAAAACTAATTTTTGTTTTGTTTTGTTTTAGCTTTTTGGAGGGGAGAGGTAGGGCAATTGAGATTAAGTCACTTGCCCAATGTCATATGGCTAGTAAGTGTTAAGTGTCTGAGGTCAAATTTGAACTCAGGTCCTCCTGACTCCAGGGCTAGTGCTCTATTCACTGCACCACTAGCCCCGCTCACCACAGTTTCTTTACCAAGAAAATCCCAAATGGAATCACAAAGAGTCAGACACTACTGAAAATGACTGAAAAACAATAAAAGTAGTCTAAAATTTGCATGAAACTTTACATACATTATCTCATTTATAACTAGTAACCCTATGAGGTCAGTACTCTAATCCCCAATTTACAGATGAGGAAACTGAGGTTCAGAGAGTAGTAAGTGAGTTGTCCATGATTACAGCTATTAAGTGTTACAAGCAGCATTTTGACAAAATTTTTCCTAACTCCTGTTTGAGAACTCTATCCACTGTGGCATTCTCCCTTCAAAGCCCAACTCAAACACTATCTCATCCAGTAAGTATTTCCATGATTTTTCTAGCTAGAAGTTATATCTTCACCTCTAAACTTCTAAGTTGCTCCTGATATTCCTATGATATGTATTTTATAGTGTTTTCTATTGCACTCATTTGTTTACATGTCTTATCCCCCTGCTAGACCAGCTCCCTGAAGCCAAGGGACTTATCATATTCTTTTTCATATCCTTACTGTGCCTAGCACAGGGCCTTGTACATATGTTTGCTATATAAATGAACAGATACCTCATTTTTTGCCTGTGCATTTGACACTAATTATGCTACTTTTGGAATGTAAAACAAAACTGACTATCCAAGGCAGCAATGACAAATATTCAGTGAATCCTACTTTCCCACATGGCAAAATTGTAAAATGTTATCTCTTAAAATCTCATTGTACTTAAAAAAATAACAGCAGGGAAATAAGACACCACCAAATGGGAGCTGCTTATGATGCTAGTAAACAGGAAAAATGAAAGTGACTCTTGCAAACAATTGCATTCCCAGGCAAACACCAATTTATTTTGAATGTGAAAGAACTCAAGTTGAATTTGGCTCAGTAATGGTAAAATAAAATAGAGTTTATTATAATGGAATAAATGTATTTGATGTAGGAGATGTGGGTTGTTAAACTATATGAAAGGGATTGAAAGAGAGGGAATTACATTGCTTATTTTCATTATGGTTTTCTTACTCTGGTAATGTGTCTGTCCATCCGTCTGCCCACATGCTGGCCCTGTGCCTCTATACCATTTGCCATCATTTTATATGTTTAAGAAGCTGACATGAATGAATAGATCTCTTTCCACCCAGGGTCTGTGCTTTCCATTTGGGTAGCTGCCAGACACTGAATGCCCAGGTTATGGGCCATATGATCCAAATGATTATGCTTTTCATAGAATTGGGAGTATAGGTTAGTACACAATTCCACTCAATTATACTTCCTATAAAATTCTTCTTTTTATTAAAATAAGGCATAAGAACAGATCTTTAAGTATTAATTATAAACAAGGCAAAAACTTTTAGAACTAGATATAAAGAAACACAAATGCCTTTACACAATTTAAGGATAATATGATCAAAACAACTCAGTTCCAGAATTACGGGAAATTGACATCCCTTCTCCCTTCTCCGAATCTTCAAGAAGTTTACCGTGAATGTAGACAGCTAGATGGCACAATGGATAGAGTGCCAGATGTGGAGTCAGGAACACCAGAGTTTAAATCCAGCCTCAGACATTTATCAATTATGTAATCCTGGGTAATTCCCTTAACCTCTGTCTGACTGTGGTTTCTCAACTGTAAAATAGAACTTAATTTACAGGGTTGTTGTGAGGGTCAAATGAGAAAAGATTTCTAAACCATTTAATACAATACCTGGCACTTAGGAGGTATTTGTTTCCCCCATCTCACTGAACTGCACAGCTTGGTGATTCAAGAGTGTGCTTCTCACAGAGTACAGCAGGTCTGCTGATGCAGCCACAATCATACATATCCATATGCATAGGCATACGCATATAGATACACAAGGTATGTATCTATATGTATGTATGAATGTATGTATTGTGTGTATACATGCACATGTTTATGTATGTATGTATGTTGCTACATATTGACATCATATAGAGGTCACTCTACTCCCTGCACTTGTTTCTCAATGGAATTAGTGTACTCAGTGACGCTATTCCTCACAACACCTCCAGCTTCATGGCCAGCTCCATGAAAACACTTGATCTCCCAATTCCAGGCATTTTGGCTGGCTGTCACCCATACTTCAAACTCTTTCCCTCCTTATTACTACTTCCTGGCATCCTTCAAGTCTCACATAAAGTCCAACCTTCTGTGAGAAACCTTTCCTAGTATTCCTAAATCTCAATGCCTCCCTCAGAGATTATCTCCAATTTAGCCTACATTAGATCTTGTTTGCAAATATGGTAAATATTTGTATGTTTTTTCCTACATTAGACCATTATCACTGCAGGAACTGGCATTGTTTTTCTCATTGTTGTTGTTTCCCTTTCTTTGTATCCCAAGCTTTTAGCACAGTGCCCACCACATAGTAGAACATACATATGCATGTACACACATGCATGTGCACATACTCACACACATGTGCATGGGTGTGTGTTTTGATTTGATTTGACTTGATTTGCTGTGCTCTTTCAAAAAGAACAGAAACTCTTAGTATATGACTGGCAGAAAGTTCTGCAGTTCTGTTCTCTCATGGCCTCAGCACTAAGCTTTGCTCCCCACCGATAAAAAGTGAAAGAACTCTTAAGTCCTTTTTTTTAATCTTTGTAGCCTTTTCTTTGATTATTCCACCTTATTTAGAATTAGTTGTTTTTGGCAGGTAATACCACATTTTGATGATTTGCTAGGTGTGACCATGGCCTGAATACCTTCCTAGGTGTGACAGGAAGTATGTTCAAATTGGTTTAGAGACTGAGTCATGGTCTCTGGGGCCCATACAAAACCAAAAAATTAGATGGAATTGAAATAAGGAGACAAGCCAGGAGAGGGTATTCTAACCGTATACCTAAGAAGGAGCTATGTGTAGGAAGAGGGAGGAAGTACATACCCTAGCCTCCACCTTGATCCCTTGACTGGAGAAGGATCTATGAACTTTGGAATTCTGGAGAAATTGGGATTTCCCATCTTCCCAGCAGTGCCATGATTGGGTTCCAAGTACAGATTGGATACAGATTCAATGCTCCACGAAGAACCCAATAGAAAACCTATGCTGTATCTAAGAGGAATATCCAACAAAAGGACTTCTAGAAACCATTAATTACCTTTTTATCATCCATGCCATCCAAGCTTTTGACTCTGTATGGACTGGTAGGAAATTGTGTCAGACTTTGGGGGTTTATTTTGTATCAAATGTTTTTACTATGCCACTGTAGTAGTACGTTCCTTTGAAAAAGTGAGTCCAGCTGAGTAATTGACATCAACTGATTATCATGGTAGAAAGCGCATTGGTGAGGTCTCATGAATTCTCACACTAAGAGAAACACCCTCAACTTTTGATGGCAAATCTTAGAACTTTGGGGACCCAGAGCACAGGCCACAGAATCAAGCTCTTCACCATTCTGGTCATTCTTCCCTACACAATCTCCAGACTTTTTTTAAGAGACTAATCATACTTATTTTATGTGAAACTTAGAAACAAATATCAGAAATAAGTAAGGTATTTGGATTCCTTTGGCACAAAGTTCTTATGTTAAAAAAACACCATAGTTCTAGAAAGATTCTAAAAATCTCCAGATTCTTATCATCCTTCTGGAACCACAGGACTTAGAATTACACATAATACTCCAGATGGTGTATGATGAGGGCAGAATAAAATGTAACTATCCTTATTCCCATAACCAATTCCTGCTCTTAAAACAGCACAAGATCCCATTAACTTTTTTTAGCTGCTACATCATACTGCTGACTCATATAGAGAAAATGGAATAACAACAATAATAATTATTAACATAGAGATGATTATGTTAATAACAACTAGTATTTATATAGTGTTTACTATATGCTTACTATGTGCTAGGTACTATGCTAAGCATTTTGCAAATATTATCTCATTTAATCTGCACAAAAACCATGGAAGGTGAATGCTATTATTATCCCCATTTTTCAGTTAAGGAAACTGAGGTTGTGAGAGGTTAAGCACATTACTCCTTGTCACATGGCTAGTGTCTGAGACCAGATTTCCATGCAAGTGTTTCTGACTTCTAAACCAGTATTCTATCCACTGAGCCACCTAGATGCCCACTAGATAAGAATGCTTTTGGAACAGGCCTTCTTAATTTATGTATCAACAAAGCAGTATTCACAATGCCTACAGTAACTATAAATATGCTGATATGGTTATTAATCACAAAGTGTAACAAGCTCTCTACATGGGGGATATAGCTAGAACATTTATTCAAGTACCAGAAAACTGAGTCCCAAAACCAGAAAGTCAAAGCCATCACAGTAGTTATGAAGTTAGCACACATAGCTAACGTAGTAAACACCCACATTCTCAATCCTTCAAAGCAGAACAGGCTACCTTAGGCAAGATCCTCCTCTCCTCACTCACAGCAACTGCTCAGGATCCAAGCAGCTTGCTCCCAGAAACTCTGGCCCCCTGCAGTCCCCATCCCCAGCAGTCTTCAGCAGGCATCCTTAGCAGAAATTCTGGCTGGATCAAAAAAAAAAAAAAAAGGAGTTTGGGCCACAGCCGGGCTGCTTCCAGTCACCGCATTGACTCTAGTTTGGCTCTGGCTTCCTCTTGCCCCACCCATCCATTTGAAAATGGAAGATCTTCAAATCCCATAACCATTATATTTGGCACCAAGATCTTTCAAGTCCTTTACTTGGCAAAAATACATTAACAACACATTTCATTACATAGGTTAATAGGAGTTTTAGGAGTAACTGGTGTCAACAGAATTTTACAACAATATAACAATGATAGCACACAATAAACACAGAAAACAATATTTTAGGGTGGGGCTTGAGCAAAAGCTCTACATCATTACCCCCCAAACAAGTGGGGTCTCAAGATCTTGCGGTAAGGGGCAAAGGTCCCTTCTTTCATGACTACTTGCTGCTGAAATTGGACATAGAGGCTGTCCCTGTCCCAAGGGGTACCATTTGAGATGTCAGTTCTTTAGCCAGCATTTGGAATGTGCTTGATGCCAGGTCCAGGGGTGACACATCACAGTTGTGGGCAGGGGTGACATCCAGATTAAGCTATCAGGCATCCACAGGTGGAGGGTACCAAGCCTGCAGAAACAAATCTAGCAAAAAAGGTGAACAGACAAAAAGCCAAGAAGAAGCAAAGAGACAATAACCAGAAACAAGTTAGATATAGGATCAGCCATGCTACTAGAGTCCATGAGCCCGCTATCGTAGCCTCACTCATGGTAGAATATATGAGTTAAGGGTACAATTTTGTAATCATCTTCTCCAGAATAAACAATAGTTACAGTGTTATCCCTCCCATGTGCTATAATCTCTGCAGCCTTTGGAACATCATCTAGCTTCTGTTTTACCCATATTTTAGCTCCCAATTTTATTTTATCAGGAGAACCAAATCCTTCAGTTCTTCTGGTAGTTATTTTGGAAGAAGGGTCACTTTTTACAAGTGGTATTGTTTTACAAAGAACTTTAATCACTTGATCATATCATTTTTATGAACCTGTATGGGCCCTTCACCTAAATTATGGAATGTCACAATGTTTTCTCCTTGAGAATTAACATCTATTACTCCAACCAATACATGTATTCCTTGAGCTGCTAATCCTGATTTGGGTAAAATCTGTCCAAAGTGATTTTTAGGGATTCTTATGCATATTCCAATGGAGATTTTTCTTATTTCTTTTCTGTCCATCCAAAAGTCCTCTAAACAATGTAAATCATACCCCACCAAACTAGTTATTCCTAGGTATGGTTCTGGGACATCTGGCCTCAAAGTCCAATACTCAATATTTGGGATCTTATGTGTTTTTGTCTTCTAATTTGTAGATTTGGGGTCATCATTCTGGCTAGAGGTGTACTTCCTCCCAATGGTCTATTATTCAAATTACCTAAAGCCAGGAACAAATTATCCTTCCAATGTAGATACTAATTATTAGAACTTAACTTCCTTAACTATTCTTTCAATAATCCATTCATTCTTTCAATTAACCCAGAAGCTTGTGAATAATATGGAATAGATGCAGTTTATAATTGTGAAAGATGATTTTTTTTTTGTATATGAAAGTATATACATTCATTCTTATTAAATGTCTTATTAGATACAGGCCACTGCCTTGCAAGATTCTTTTACATGGTGATTCTGCAATGACACACATGGTGGAATTTACAAAATTTCTACACATGGGTAGGGGAGATTGTAATGGAAATGCAAATTTAAAGATCTTCCCTGCCCCTAGGCTAAAGTGCACCTGGAGACTGGGGTGGGAGGCTTGTTTTTCAGTTGATACTTTTTGATTGGCCAGTGGGTCCAAAAGGTTGTTACATTCTCTGAGCCAGGAGAAGGCTATATAAGCCCTGATGTGTAGCTTTGTTTTGGGACTCACTTTGAGAAGTGTTCTGTGATTTGATCTGAATTCTGGGAAGCCGTTGTTGAGAGTCCCCCGGCTTTGAAAAACCCAGATTTGGAAACCCAGATGTTGACTGGGTATGGATGTAATGGTTGGACAGTTTGGAAATCTGTCCACTTGATCTGTTTCTGTCTTGATAATTCTACCTGTATGCTTTGAAGTTTGGGGTGCTGACCTTTTTCCCCTGAACAAGGTAAACGATATATGTCTGACTGATTAAAGTAAGCTTGTTAACCCATTTTGAGTTGCTTTCCTTTAACAAAGCAGATCCAAGAACCTGTATGGGTGGCAAATCCTGAGGACGCTTGGGGTGCTTGCTGCTACAGAGATGTGTGAGAATATAGGTGACAATATATTGTGTCTATACATAAGACCTCCTCAGAGCAAAAGTACAAATGACTTCATTAACAGATTTAAATAAATTCACACATAACAACCCCATTATAACTTACTATAGGAAAGTAAGATATTTAAAACATATCCCTAAACTTTGATCATAGGATTATAGATTCAGAACTGGAAGAAATTTAAAAGATCATTGAGTCTAACCCTTTCACTTTTCAAACAAAAGCTAATAAGCAATTAAATTGCTCGGAGTGACACAGCTAGTATTGAAGGAAGTATTTGAATCCTGGTCTTACTCACTGCGAGCTCTATCTACTATGAATGTTTGATATCAGAGCTCTAGTCACCAACTCCCTATGTTGTCCCTCATTGCCTCTGTCTGGAACAGAAGCCTAGATTGAAGAGGCGGCTCATAGACCTGCTCCATTCTCAGAGGCTCATGTGGTCTGCAAATCTTACATGTCCTCCCACTCAGTGTGGACTTTGCAGAGTTTCCTATTTCTCCACTAAATACCTTTCTGAATCTTACCGGCAAATTATGCTCTGAAGATATTTGAGTATATCTATTTGTGGAATACACAAGGTGTTAAGGAAATCTGTATCTAAAGCACATTTGTGTTTTCCATAAGAAAGGAAGACATAACTCTTTTATATTTGCCTATTGACTTAGCTTGGCCTCTGGCTATACTGCTGTTGGCTCTGATCCTTCCAGCTCCTAGGAATTGAACCAGATAAAAGGTTGGTAGTATGTGGATTGGAGACCTCAAGAGAAACACCTCAAGAGAGAGATGCTGGTTTTATTTATACTTTCTTTTTTATTATGAGATTAGCACTCATCAGCAAAGATAAACATCCCAATACACCAAGGACAAAAATAATTGAATGTGAAATTGTGGATTTGTTTATAGTTTGTTCTCTTTAAAGTGTATACGTTTAATAAACTAGTTACAAATTCACTCTTTCTATTTGCATCCTATTCTCAATTTTTTGTTTTCTTCTATGAGTTTTGTTTTAGTGATGCTCATTTCTTTCTCTCATCTTTATCACTTTACCACTAATTCACTCCCAACTTCTCTCATCCTTTTAACAAATCAGTCAAATACTATGTAAAAAATTGTCACCACCCTGGACATGTCTAAAAACATATTTCTCATTCTTCACATTTGTTCTATTATCTCTCTCCTAGAGTGTTAAATCACTGGTCTTTCAAGTTATAATAGCTCACTATATTACTCAGAGTTCCAAAGTCTTCCAAAGTTGTTTGCTTTTGTTTACATTACTGCAGTTATTGTGTAAATTGGTCTCCTGGTTCTGCTTATTGGAAATGCTGACTATTTAAAGATATTCCCTATAGTTTCACTCTTGAGGAAGAGTAATAATAATAACTCACTTTCATGGTAGTTTCAATTTCCACATCACTTTGAAGTTTGTAATGCTCTTGCCGCACACATCTGTGAGGTCAGCAATACAAATTGTAAGTCACTTTTACATATGAAAAAACTGAAAATCTCCTATGGTCATCTAGCTAGTAGAAAAAAAGCTAGGAGTTAAACCAATTCTCCTAACTCCAGGCCTAGAATGATTTCTACCACACTACCCTATACTGAAACACAGAATTTTCTACTACTCATCTATTACATGTAGTTGGGAATAACTGACTTTTGAGGCTAATTTCCTGGGTCATACTAGGAAACAGAGAATAAGGAGAAGCAAACCAGTTCCCTATGCTCCTGATTCAGTTCCATTCAGAGTTAGAACCTTGAGAGATGTTGAAGAAACAAAGCTGGACTTCAGGAATAGCATGAACATGTGGGCAAGACCATGTGAGATGGAACAGGACAAAGGCAGGAAGATAGGAAGGAAATCCAAATGGTACTTCCAGATAGATAGGATTGGAAAACCAGAAAAATGTTCATTTGGATACTATGCTGATAGAGGAATCAGAGAGGGTTACAGCCTTGTTGCTGGCAATCTCCTATTCAGCATTTTATTGTGACTTGAATGGAAAAGGTGCATTGGTAGAAAGAACCTGGAAGATTGGAACTTTAATCCTGCTCTCTAATAGTAAAATGGAAGGATTACTACTTTGTCACATGAGCGTGTAGGATAAGTATTTTAGGGAGAGGAAACTCTACTTTTGTAATGTAATGCCAAAAGAAAGGCAACTTCCCAAGGTTCAGAATACCAGCATAGGTGCTCTCCATTTTATTCAGTAAAAAACCCAGAACAGAGAAGATCAAAACATGACATCATTCAAAATACAGCATTTACTAAGTGTGATTAAATAATCTCCAAGTACTACCCCACCCCAGGACCTTCCAATCATTCAATCAATTACAAAGTCCCTGTTCTAAATACTTCTCCACCCCTAGGCTATACCTTCATTTGGTCCACCACAAAACCCCTCTTCTCAAATGGAGATTAGTTTCCAAACACAGGTAAAGTACCTTCATTTGTCAATCACAGAGCACAATAAGGTCAAAAGTTCCCCACCCCTGGATCACAATTGAATCTACCCCAGAGTTACATCAAGTTTAAGCACAGCACTTAATACCCAAATGGAGGTCTTTTCTTCATCTTGACAGGAGGCAAATTCTCAGCAATCTTAGTTCCTGGGGAGACAAGGCTTAGCAAGGCCATAAGATACATTGCCAGTCCCTTCATGAATTTATCCTCTGTCTGTAGAACAGTCCTAGAAGCCCTGAACACATTAGCAAAGCCCTCTCCCAGGATTTCTGTAAACATACAACAAGAAAATCCTTCTTCAGGGCTTCTGAACCAACAGAAAGTCTCCCAGACCCCTGCAACAACAGCACTGTCCTTCACCAGTGGACAGTATTCACTCTGTCTGCAGGACAGTCTCCAGATCCCTGCAACAACAGCACTGTCCTTCACCAGTGGACAGTATTCACTCTCTGTCTGCAGGACAGTCTCAGGAGCTCTTAGCCAACAGCCAGGTTCCAGGACTTCTTCAACAGGACTGTCTTTCACCAGTGGACAAATCTGGCAAAATAACATCAAAACAGACAAACAAAGTACCAGCAAAACAGCCATGTCTCCTCAGTCCTTGGCAGCTCAGGGGGCAGGTCTCAAAAGTCCAGGGCAATTCAAAGCGGCCACCAGCAATTCTCTTAGCCTCTCTCTCTCCACGAAGTGCTGCTTCCAAAAAGATCTTCTGCCTCTCTCTTGTCTCTCCAAATCTATGTCACCAGCTCCTCCCAGTTCAGGACTTTCTTTTCACATCAACAAGTCCATCCCACAGGTGGGATTAACAAGCTCTTGGTTTTAACACAATCAATTTGAAAACCAAGCCAATACAGGGGAATCTTTAATTGCCATTACTATCACAACTTTTCACCCTTGAAAACTTGTTACCTAGGGGCCCATGTTCATATGACTCTTGCTTGCTTTTGGCCCCATAAAACAGTTCAATTTGGTATCATTATCAAATCTATCTAAACAGAAGGAGCCCAATGTACATTGGCCACTACTATTGATTTTTCCAGAACAGTTTTTGTACATAAGATGGATTTTTGTTATTTTTTTAAGATACTAGTTCCCAGTATCTATGGCCACAACAATATACTAGTTCTCAAGACTTCACATGGTAAACAATCTCACTGAGTTTGTGCAGTGAGATATAACCTTAAAATAATGTAAACATTTGAGTTTAGTTGTAAACAGCATACTGTGTGTGCACTATGCTGAATCATTATGATATTGCTAAAGTTAATGTCAACTTGTAAGGCTACTGATAGCAAATAGCCTTCTTTGTCAATTACCTTATAAATCAAGTGGGCGCTGGTCAATAACTGAGGAGTGGGAATGAACAGATTTAAGGGAATGTGAATGTGTGCATGCCCTGACCAACCCCCATCAAGGCTTAGGGGGGAACCCCCAGAGGAAATGCACAAGTTGGAAAGCTTTGCATGTCTTAATTGGCACCCATCAAGGCTTGTGGGGGTATTTGTGAATGTGTGTTTGTCTTGATTGGTCTCCATCAAGACTTATGGGATCTTGTAGGAGTTGTAATTTGCTCCTTCCCCCTCCCCCAAGAGTAATTAAGGAAGCTGTAGGAATTGTTGCTCCCATTACCAATAACTCCATTGTCTCCGATGCTGTCCTGATTGCTTTGATCAAGAATAAATTTGCTAGAGGTTGGAGTCCAAAAGTTCCAGTGACTCCTGCCTGACACATGGAGTAATTGGTGTTACTGGTATTAGCTCTCCTATAATTTTCTATTATACTTAAAAGTCTCTGCCTAAACAATTCTTAGGTATCCATCATCTTCTTACTGGAGCCCATGGTCACATCTAAGGTGAGAGCTTCTCAAAGAAATTAGGTAAGTCTGAGGATCTGTTCACATGCTGAGTTCCAGTAAGATGAAGGAAATTGCAATTTAGAGGGTTTGTTTGGTCAGTCTGTGGTTTATCCCCCACAGTAAGACAGATGTAAAAGGTCAGTCTTTGAGCTCACTGTTTTCTCCTTCCATAGAGATTTTTGGACACAACACTTGTTACCTTTGCCCAATTTCAGGGCCCTCTCTGTTCATTTGAATTTTAATTTTGGTGTTGCAGTGCCCAGGTGTTAAACCTACAGGAACCTAATGAAGCAATAAGAAAATCAAAGCCCACAGCCCCAGCCAGGCACAGCTGCCATAAATTCAGGCAGCTCATATTTCAGGAGAAGCTAGACTTTCACTCAGCCAAAACAGGTGCAAAGCAAGCTTGGGACCTTAAGTATTAAAGCAAGGAATATAAAGATTTTCCTTCAGATCCAGAGCAGCCCATGCAGAATCCTCTTATTAAATATTGGGATACTAAAATAAATCAGCATTGCTTTGGGAAAAGAAATCTTCACATTTATCCTTAATTTACCTTTAACAATGTTTTTTTAATTACAAAAGCATCATATATTTGATATTTCCAAGTATAATGCTTGGTATAAAGCAATAAATCCATAAGCTTTGATTTAATACCTACTGTGTTCCAGACACTGTGCTACGTTGTAGGAATATAAAGACAAAAATGAAACCATCATCATCAAGAAATAAGAGCTTAATAAATGCTTGTTGATAGAATAAATGTTGTTGTTTGAATGTACATATATGTATATGTATAGGTTCATGAGATAGATACCTACTCTATGTGATTTAAGGGATTCCAGATGTTCTCCTGCCCAAACTGTCCCTTCTTTCATACCCTCTTCCTCACTTCCCCCACCCTGACCTGATGTTCTACATTATTAAGTTTTAAGATCTAATCTTCTGGTAAAGTATAGCTGGAGAAAGGAGAGTGAGGTATAATTCCTTCATTAATAATCATTGATATTGACAGAACCAAGATCATAGAATATCGAGAAGAACTCAGAAAGACCTTAGCTTAAAAAGGCCAAGGTCTCCCACTGCATCCTGGGCCATGCCCAGTTGTCCTAATCTATGTCTGCTCATTGAACCCAGATGCCTCTGGGAGAGAAAGTGAGGCTGGTGACTTTGCATAGCCCTCCCTCACGGCATTCCCATTCACTTGCAAGTTATGGCATCATCGTCTTGATGTAATGGTCCTCTTCAAGAATGAAAGACAAATCTCAACTACAACCTCACAGTCTGAGGGAGGGAGGGAGGAAGGAAGGGAGGCATGGGGACAGAGAGAGAGAGACAGACAGACAGACAGAGACAGAGACAGACAGACAGACAGAGACAGAGAGACAGAGAGACAGAGACAGAGAGAGACAGAGACAGAGAGAGACAGAGACAGAGACAGAGACAGAGACAGAGAGAGACAGAGAGAGACAGAGACAGAGAGAGAGAGGAGAGAGAGAGACAGAGAGAGAGGGAGGAGAGAGAGAGAGAGACAGAGAGAGAGACAGAGAGAGAGGGAGAGGGAGAGAGAGAAAGAAAGAGAGAGAGAGAGACAGAGAGAGAGGAGAGACAGAGAGAGAGAGAGACAGAGAGGGAGAGAGAGACAGAGAGACAGAGAGAGAGACAGAGAGAGAGACAGAGAGAGAGAGAGAGAGAGAGAGAGAGAGAGAGAGAGAGAGAGAGAGAGAGAGAGACTGTGTACTAGGACAAGAAGGGGTCCCATACCCAGACAAGTACACCATGAGAGGGACAAGTGAGAAATGGCATCTTTGTTGTTTATTATCCAGTTTTAAATTAGAGATCTAGGGTGGATTGATGAGGGGATGTGCCTTCCTAAACTCAGCAGTCTCAAGCTCTAAGAGTATTGTATACTGAGAAGCAAGCAACCAGAGTAACTCAGACCCTAGGCACCCAATCTGAAGCCTGCAGAGAAATAGCCAGGGTAGCAATACATGTCCAAAGGGAAAACCGCAGTTTGGTAACTGAACCAGCAGAGCTTCCCAGTTAGATGCTACTTTATTGTTGCTCCAACACAAACCTAAGTAAGGAACTTGGAAAGCTCAGACCAGGAGAACAGTGACCAGACTTTGCCTGAAACCATACCACTTTGGGAGTACTCAAAGATTTCAAGTCCCAAGCTTGAGTTGCTTCTGAGATCTTGGAATAACATAACCCTTAATATCCCAAAGTGTCAGCAATAGGACCAATCCACACCTTCACTACAGAAGTACACAGAGACCGATCATAATTTCATGTCCTAAGTAAGAAAATAGGATGAAAGAATGAGCAAACAAAAAGAGAACCCCATCATGAAAAATAAAATAAATCCCCCCCTTAATCCACCTTCCGACTAATTTCCCCCTATCCCTTCTCCTAATTCCATATTATTTCCCTGTTAAGTGATCATAACACAAACATAAAAGAGAATGATTCCCACACATCTATAATTGAAGACTCAAAGAAATATGCAACTTGGGCACAAATTCAACTAGAATTCCTAGAAGAAATGAAGCAAATTTTTTAAAGAGTTAATTTTTTGTCAATAAAATGAGATTTCTAGAGGAAAAACATGGAAAATAAATGAGAGCAATAGAAGAATTGGAAAGGGAATTTATAGTTTGGCACAAAATAATGAAATCTTTCCAAAGCAGCAAACCCCTGAAAATTAGAATGGACCAAATATAAGCCTATGATTCTGTGAAAGTCAAAAGACTGAAAAAATAAAAGAAAATGTAAAAGATCTCATAGCATAAACAACTGACATGGGTAATAGATCAAGGGAAATAAATTTTAAAATCACTGAGCTACCTGGATGTCATGAACAACAAAAGAACATAGACATCATATTTCAGAAATCATAAAAGAAAACTACCCAGGTCTCTTAGAAATAGAGGACAGAGTAAAAATAGAAAGAATCAACCAGTTACCTCTTGAAAGAAATTCCATAATGACAACTCCCAAAAATATTAAAATCCAGAGTTTCCAGGTTAAAGAAAAACATTAAAAGGGGGAGGCCAGGTAACACAGCGAGTAAGAGCACCAGCCCCAGTGTCGGGATGACCTGGGGGATCAAATCCGGGCTCAGACACTTAGATTCCACCCAGAAACACCTGGCCGTGTAACCTTGAGCAAATTACTTAACCCCAATTGCTTTAAAAAAAAAAAAAAAAAGAAAAACATTAAAAGCAGACAGAAAGAATTCACTTACCAAAATCTTCAGTGAAAATCACACACATTTTAGGAATCATCATAAAAGAGTACAGAACTTGAAATACTTTATTCCAAAAGACAAAAGATATAGGTTTACATTCAAGAATTATTTACCCAGAAAAAACTGAGTGTAATTCTGAAGGGGCAAAATAAACCTTTAATAAAAGAGAGACTTTCAAACATTACTGATGAAAAGACCAAAACAGTGTAGAATCTTTGAGGTTCAAACATAGCAGTTAAGAGAACATAAAAAGATATATATGAATGAATGATGCTAAAGAACTAAACAATGATAAACTGCTTACATTCTAATTAGGAGATATGAAACATATGTCCCTACTGAAATCTATAACCATCAGGAGGAGTAGAAGAAGCTTAATTAGATAGAAGGCCTGGGAGTGGTTCTTGACTATTTTAAAAGGACAACATAAAGGGAGGTGTAGAGGAATTCACTGGGAGGTAAAGGGGAGAAAGATTAGCAAAAATCATCTCACATAATAATGGTCTGAAAGGACTTATCTATATGAACAAGGAGTTGGGGCTAACACTTGAATCTCACATTCTGCTGAATTGGTCAAAGGAGGGAAGAATATACATAGAGAGAGTTGGGTACAAAAAAGGCATTGCATTCAGCAAGGAAAAGTAAGGAATTATAATGCCATGCACAAGCATCTTTCCAGAAGAATGGTACTGTGAACAACTTTTAAGGTTCTGATTGCACAGTATAGTGATCACTCTATTTATTCCATAACAAATCAAAGTAAAAGTTTCACAGAAAATCAAGGTACAGCATTCACAATATTACACCTTATCACAGAAAATCACAATATAATATTGACAACATAGTCTCAAAGTACAAAAGTAAAAGCCTTCCCCTCATGGGGCAACTGAGTTAACTCAATCAGTCACCAGTAACAATCATCTCAAAGTACAATAGTCAAAATCTTCCACTCATGGGGTACACTTGATTAACTCAATCAGTCACTTATTCAGCAATCAATAACAAAGTATCATACACAAAACCCTCCACCCCTTAGGTCACTAGTAAACTATAATTCCATTATGACTCAGTACCCAAGGAAAGGTCTTTTCATTTTGACTTGGGGCCTGTTCTCAGATTTTCTGGATCCCCTTCCATGGTCCCAGATTCTACCTGGATTCACTAGACTGTCACCTACGTTCAATGGCAGACAGTTCCCAGTTCCTTGTCCAGCTCTCTGAGGAAGTTCTGCTCCACACTGGCGTTCACAGGGTCTGGTCCATGTCAGCTCCTTCACCATTACTGCTCCAGGGAATTCAAGGCTCAACCAAGCCGCAAACAAAGTCTCAGCATCCCAGTCATGCTTCAGTCACCTGGGCTCCTGGCTCCTGGCTCTGGGCCAAAGCTCCAGCACCACAAGTTCTCAGGAAATTCTGGCTCAGTTATCCATTCTCCCTTCTGTAGCTGCTCTGCCACCAGATCCTGGTCTCAAGAAATTCTGATTGTGCCTCTCTGGGTCTTTTCCTTATATACACACAGCATTAGCTTCCTGTTTCAGCCAATCTCTTCCTGTTACATCAGTAACAGGAGACAGTAGTTCATATCTCTGTTTCCTCAACAGAGGCTTGATCAGTTACTAAGTGCTGAGTACCTGCTATTTTTGCCAACACAAAGGGATCTTCAAATTCAAAATTACATTACCATTAAAGGAATGGGGAGAAGGAAGAAGGGGAAATTAGAGAAAAAGTAGAATAAGAGAGATTAATCCTAAGTAAAACAAACTCTAAAATGTATAATAGGGCGGTACTTATATATTGTGGAATGGCTGAACAAGTTATAGTATGTGAATGTAAGGGAATACTATTGTGCTTAACAAAGTGTAAAAGGATGGTTTAAGAGAAATCTGGGAAGATTTATACAGACTGATATAGCATGAAATTAATAGAACCAGAAGAATAATTTATACAAAGACCACAAAATAAGTAAAAACAATTTTTAAAGAATTAAGAATTCTAATCTTTGCAATGACCAAACATGATTCCAGAGAACAAATGATAGCACATACTACAAGGGAGAGGTAATGGATTCAGAGGCATGTATATTTTTTTAACAAGGTCAGTGTAGAAAATTTCTTTGCTTGATTATGTAGGTATATAACAAGGATTTTAATTTTTTTCCTTCTCAATGGGTGAGGGTAGATTAGGGAGCGGGGGAAAAGGCAAAATTTTGCTAATTGAAAAAAATATATATGCATTGTATATAAATTTTAAATAATCATTAAACTTAAGTGTGGTTTATTTTCTCAAATAATTATATTTAGTGATAGAAAGAGCCAGGTCTGGGAGAGCTTGAGATACAGGACAAGTTAGAGTTCCTTAGGGAAGAATAGAATAGGTCTACAGAATTATAAGAGCATGGTCACCAGGGCAGGATCTGTTCATGGAAGAAGCTAAGAGAAAGGGAGCCAGGATATAAGGGGAAGGGGCGGGGGGGAGGGGGGAAGAATAGTAAGGAAAAACTCCAGAAATCAATTGCCCCAGGTTTTGAGGTGTTCGTTTCTACAGCTGCCAAGAGCTATCCCTAGTATCAAATGAGGCATTTCAAATGCTTTGCATTTCTAAGTAGCTCTGTCTTTGTAACCACAGAGACAATTTTATGAAAATTATGAATCTATGACTTAGCTTTAGATCTAGCTTAAGAATAGCTGATGGGAATGGACTCAAGGACAGAACAGTTCAGGACCCAGAGGAGAGCTCAGTCTCTGAGGAGATGCCAAGTGGATGGACAAATAATTTTCCCCAATATATTCAGATTGTCTACTGTTTAAGTAGCAGTGGCTTTGTCAGGTAGTTGGAGTGGAATCCAGAAATAACCCAAGATCGTCATTTCAATCAAACTACCCATGTTAAATGTGACAGGAACTAGACTTGTGATTTTAATGGTAGAAGTGATTCCCAAAGAAGGAAAACTCCCTCCACCAATGCAAATTGTCACTTTCTCTAAAACCTAGATTCTTAGATAGTTGCCTAGAGCACAGAGAGATGAAGTAACTTTCTTAGTCATGTATTTAGTATGTGTCAGAGGCAGGACTTGAAGCCTGGTCAGTTTTCTATCTATTTCTTATGCCAAGATGCCTCTTTACTGGGTTTTATAGTAATGGTAATATTTTCACACTATTGTGCTCTTAATCTTTCTAAGCAATTATGCATTTATTTTCTCATTTGATCTTCACAATTCCCCTCTGATGTAGGGAAAGTACTTGTTTTTAATTTCCATTTTACAGAAGAGACTTAATTGTCATGTGATTTGTTGAATGTCACATAGGTAATGGCAGAGCTTACATATAGAACTGATAAGTAAGTGACCCTTTTTTCAGTTTTAATTTATTAACAAACCAAAGACACTAAGAAAAAAGAATACTGTACATGAACCAGTGGACTATTAGAGTTTATTTTGGGTTATATTAAATTTAACAAGTTAATAACAAAATTATTTTTGTCCCCTTCTGACCTTTTCTTTTTTGATTGTAATGTTTTGTTGTTCTTTCTTTCTCTTTCTTTCTTTCTTTTTCTTCCTTCCTTCCTTCTTTCCTTCATTTTGCATTTCTTCCACTTCCCACTAACCTACCCCTTAGTAGAAATCAACCCTCCTATGAAGCAAATAAGTATAGCTAAGTAAAACAAATCATCTTCTTGGTCATCTTTGAAAATTTAGTTCTTATTCCTTCCTCTAGTTCAATGGTTCTGAACCTTGAATCCATGAACTTTTTTTGAAATGACAATTATATTTCAGTATAATTGATTTCATTTGTCTTACTGTATATTGTCTGCATTTAAAAACATTATTCTGAGAATAGGTCTATGGACTTCATCAGAACTTCAATGGAACAGGCCTCAACAGACTGCCAAAGTTGTCCCTGACACAAAACAGATTAAGAGCCCTTGTTATAGTCCTTCACCTTCAGGTGTAGAAGTCTTTCAAAGTCCTTTTATTTTATCTTATTGTAATGATGTCAATTGTTTCCCTGGTGCTGCTTATTTTTCTCTTCTCTAGTTCGTGAAAATCTTCCCAAGGCCATTCTTTTTTTTCCCCTAAATACATCAAATATTTCCTTTTTTACTATATGATAACATTTTACTGTTTTCACAGAACACAATTTGTTCAGTCATTTCCCAGTTGATTCTTTGCTTCCAATTCATTTACATAATAAAAGTTACTGCTATGAATATTTTTTGTTAACTACGTATTCTTTCCCTCTGTCTTTGATTTTTTTTTTATTATATAGGCCTAGTAGAGATATCAGTAAGTTAAAGGTTATACATAATTAAGTAACTTTTGGGGCACATTTAAAAACTTTTCCAGAATAGTCAAACCAAATCATAGTTTAATCAAAAGTGTATTAGTACTCCTGTCCTCTCCCAGCTCCTACAACAATCATTATCTTCCTGTTTTGTCATCTTTGTCAATCTGGATATAAAACTTCAGCATTGTTTTAATTTGCATTTCATGATTTAGTGCATTTTTTTCATGTAATTGTTGATAGCTTCAATTTCTTCATTTTAAAACATCTTGTTCTTTGAATCTATCAGGGTGTGATTTTTGTCTTCATATGAATGACCTCATTCATTGAAGGTAAATAGGGGACAAAAAGAGCATATGGCAGTGCAAAGGGACAGGACTAACACCCATATTTAGGTCTTGAAGTGGAAGTAGGTTCATCAAAGATTAAGGGGGAAATTTCTTTCTTTCCCCTTATGGAGCTTTAATTTGATTCTCTTCTAAACAAGATCAAACCATGCTAAACCATCCTTTCCTTCCAACAATACCACACTTTCCATCTTTGTGTTCTTTTTCCTCCATTGTGATAGAGGTGAGGGAGAAGTAGAGAGAAAGAGAAGAGAAATGGGCACATTTGGTGAAAGAAGACCATATTCTGATTCCCTTTGTCTTCACTTGTCATTGGAGAACTATTAGATAAAGTCTTGTGCGCAGGCAAAGTAAGTGTCATCTGCTATTAATATCAAAATGACACTGAGAAGGATAACCTATTAAGCCTTAACAAATTATGAACTGTTCAACTACGGGATTACTTTCCAGATTCTGAAACTCCCTGACAGCAAGAGCCTATAGGAAAGGAGCATGGGGCTGGCCAGTTCTGATAATAGAATAGATGGAGCAAAGGTCCACAGAATAGATATTATCTGGGGAAATGATCTACAAAAGGGGAGGCAAGCAGGAGGATATAATAAGAAAACTCGGTATCTCTTAAAGGTGGAGTGAGGAAGGGATATAGATGGGAGAGATGGATTTTGCAATGTCCTGATTTTCATATAAGTTGACCCTATTGTTTTGTTTTGTTTTGTTTTGTTATCAGAGAGCAAATTAGGTTGTGATGGAATGATCAAGAGTCTTGCAATTTGGAAACAAGGATTTGAAAGTCGGTTCTGATGTGTAACCTGGACCAAGTCATTTATCCTCTGTAAGCCTCACCATCCCCTACAATATGAGGATAATATTTGTACTGTGTACCTTGAAGGCTGATTGGGGGGAAAATATGGGAAAAAAGCTTAAAATAGCTACATGCATGATGGATTATTATCCTGAGTTTTTGCCAGATCTAAATGGGATCATAGATTTAGCTCTGAAATGGATCTTAGAGATCATCCACATTCAAGTGGAATAAAAGCTCCCTGAGGGAAGGTTTTGTTCTACATGCCTAGCTCAGTGCCTTGAAGAGAGTAAACATTTAATATATGTTTGAATTGAATCTCTTCTAGTACCCAGATTTTGCCAATGAAGAAACCAAAGACCAGAGAGAAATAAATGACGAATCAGGATTCAGATCTAGGTCTTCTGACTCATATCTAGTGTTTTTGTCTTTATATTCCCAGTACCTAGTACTTATCTGACAAACAGTAGGTGTTTAATAAATGTAATTCTTAAGTCTTCTGAAAAATTAGATTTCTGTGAGTTTTTCCGTCTCCTTCATAAATGTTTGTTGAAATGAATTGAATGTTGTTGTCACAGTACCACATCAGAAATATGCAATGGTATACTTGACTATATATCCTTATGGATTTATGGTTATATATCAACTCTAAGTGAACAAATAAAGAATCCCACCAGGGAAGGAGGCAATAACACTCACTATTTCACTCCCAGAAATCAGTGGACAAAGCTGGGGACAAAAACACATCCCATGGTTCTCAGGAGACTGTTCTCAGGCAACATCAGCTCCTAATTTTTCTGTGATCTCCCAACCATGACACTAGGAGCTGATTATTACCCACCCTTCTCTATCAGAAGGATGGACACTCTTTGAGCTGGTCTTGAATTCTTTGACAGAAATGAACTGTGACTCACTTTTATTGAGATACCCCACAGCATCATTATCCAATTTGAACACTTTTTCCTCTGCCTTGGCTTTGCCTCTATTCCCAAAAGGAGAATAAAATGGTCCAACTGGCCTTTAAGACAAACCGTAAAGCAGCCTGACATATTTCAGGCACTGATGGCACTCAGCACCTGATATCACATATTGCAAATCTGCTGATGCCAGTCCTCTGGCCTTTCTCTATTCCTGGCTCAGGGCCGATGGGCTGGAAGTACACATCCTTTTCAAATTATAATCTCCCTCCTTTCAGGAAGCCAGTCTCCCTGTGTTCAAAATTCTCTGTTCAATAAGGGAGTTATGCCTATGTATTCAAGAAGCTAAACAAGTGAGGGGTTCATATTTTATTTCCCCCCCACTCTCACATGAAGCAACAGGATTATAAATCCCCATCATCAGATTTCTGATCAAAAATTTGGTTTAATAGCATACAATTACAGAGTCCAGCTATCCCTTCGGAATTACCTTTGGCAAGAGTCAAAACTGAAGATCATAGATGTAGAGATCAAAGTGATCTCAGGGGTCATCAGGTAGAATCCTTACATTCCATAACTGGGGAAACTTTGACTAAGGGAGGCTACGTGACTTGACCGCAATCTACAAGTAGCAAGGTTGTAATTTGAACCCTAGGTCCTCTGAGGCCACACAGAAAGAGAATTTGTGGTTTCTCCTGAAACCCACTCAAGAGTAGTGATCTCCACACTCCCAGAAAGAATTTTCTTGTTCCTCAAATCAATTCTTCAGGGGGCAGAGCCAAGATGATGGAGTAAAAACAGGAAAATGTATGAGCTCCTGCCCCAATCACCTCCAATACGTGTAAAATATAACTCTAAACAAATTTTAGAACTACAGAACCCACAAAGTGACAGAGAGAAACAAATCTCCCACTGAAGGCAAGCTGACAGGAAGGGTCTATCTCACCGAGCTGGGAGCCAAGTGCAGTCCCACATGAGCTGAGCAGACCCAGACCCAGGGCAGCCCCAACCAGCAGCACAAACTGGCCAGAGCAGACTTTAGGAGAATGAATCACCAGTAGCTGTGGTTATTTCCAGACTTCCCAACACATAAATACCAAAAAGAAAGTAAAAGTGGAGAACTCTGTTTGAACTGGGTAACAGAAGAGCATGATCTGGCCCCAGGAGACCAGGACAAGAGGTGGCAGAGGCATGGAGGCTACAGCTGATGCCATGTGGCTGCCTCGAGAGCTCCTGGCCTGCAGATTGTGAGAGGACCAAGTCACCATTCAGAGGGTAATTGCTCTTGCTTTGACCTGCTTGGATCTGGGTCACAGTCTTGGGTGGTGGTCCTGGTATGAGAAATGACAGAGTGCCAGAGCTTATGGTGGCCATAGAGAGGGTGTCCTCCTCAGCCCTCTGACAACATTTGTGTAAACCCCAACGATTTGGGACAAAGTTCTCTCCACCCTGGAAGCAGAGTTCTACCATGGCAAAGAGTTCAAAAGTCAAGTAATTGTGTGGCAAGATGAGTAAGCAGAGGAAACACAATCAGAACATAGAATCCTTTTTGGGGGACAAAAAGGATCAAAACATGGAACCAGAAGAAGTCAATAAAGTCAAAACTCCTGCTCCAAAAACTTTCAAGAAAAATATGAATTGGTTACAGGCCATGGAGGAGCTCGAGAAGTATTTTTAAAATCAAGTAAGAGAAGTGGAGGAAAAATTGGGAAGAAAATCATTTCCTCATGCTACTGTAAAGTCCATTTCTCTGTCCTCCCATCTCCCAAATAGAAAAAAAAATTATACTTCTTGCTGGAGCTCCCTAAAATAATATAGCTCCTTATCTTGTTATGTCTCTATTTTTGTCCCCCTATATAACTCCACTGCCCAGCCCAGAGATCCCAAAGAAGATATATACTTCCCTTTTTCTTTGTCTATTCTTTTCTGTATCTTGGATGTTCTAAGAGGCAGAACTTCCTCATGCATCCTCTTCTTATTCCTCCTTCTTCCTCACTTGGGTACAGTCTGATCCTCTGCCCAGAACTCTTTGAATTCTTTCCCAATCAATAAGGTGTTGGATAAATATCACACCTCTTGGCACAGATTTCTAAGCTAGATGTGCCATAAGCTTCTCTTTGCCTACTTCTCTTCCAAGCAACTTTTCTTTCTGGACTCTGTATGCATTCAGCACAGTTCACATTAAAAATTTATTCTGTAAAGGACATAATAGAAGGTGAATATACCCATTGATCTCTGTAGTCAACAAGCTTCTTGTCTAGTTAAGGAGATAACTAGTGCCAATGAAAGAAGTAGGGATTGTAGATAGTAGTAGTCTTGGAAACAAGGAGACCTAGTTTCATATCTCACCTCAGATACTAGTTAACTATGTGATCTTGAGAAAGTCATTTAACTTCTCTGGGTCTCAGTTTCCTCAACTGTAAAATAGAACTAACAATCCTACTTTAAAGGGTTGTTATGTAATATAACAAACCTTAAAGAGCTCTGATCAAGGCATCCAACAAATGATGGACCTGGAGGTAGAAAATGCTTATGTTTAAATGGGTGGGAGTTTGGGGGTTGAATTCAATGGCCTCTAAATTCCATTTTAGTTTAGAAGATATTATCTTATGAAATTTATGATTCTAAGAAACAGGAGCCATGTGTAAGTAGTAACTAGTTTGAATTGGTTAGACCATAGGTAGTACAGGAGTCTAAAAGAGACAGAGGTATGATAATACATGTTACCAACCAACTATCCAGAGGGGAAAACTACCCTGGACACACTTGTAGGTGTTACCTGCATTATTAACCTTTCCTTCATCACTACCTTAAGTCTAGACAATCAACAAAACAAAAAATCAAATCCTGATTTGAGGCATTTGCTGATTTCCCAACATGTAAATGCTCTCACTGAAAATTTAAGAAGCAGATCTCATGAGTCATTTGGAGCTACTTAGAGCATACCCCTGAGTAGAAATCATCTCTTACTGACTCTCTGTGTGACTTTTAGCAAATCAGTTGGTGGTGTGGTATAATGGAAAGGGCACTGGATTTGGTGTTAGAGGTTCTGGGTTAAAACCTTTACTCTGCTACTTGCTACCTATGTGAACTTGGACAAGTCCCTTCATTTCTCAGTTTATGTAACTATAAAATAAGACTATTAAACTACTCTAAGGTCTGTTCTAGTTCTAAATCCTATCATCCTTCTTCATTTGTATGTTTTTTCTAAGGGGAAAATATAGCCACAGCCTAGTACATTAATTCTAATAAACAGGTGACCAGTTGCAAATTGGATGGCAATTGTCTTCAATGTCTCTTCCTTCCTCTTTCTGCAATCTTTCCTAGCTATAGTACCACCATCCCAGAATTTCTATGCTCTGCTCTTCTGCCCATACAAATGCTCAGGTATTCTCCTTCCTTGGCAGTATCCCATAGTTCAAACTTTTGTTTTCACCATTCTTTCTACAACACTTTTTGGAAGTTCCTCCACATACCTACCATCACCATCAAATATTTTTCTTACTGTCATATCCTATTTCTTAATTCTTAGACTATCTTTAATGGGGAATGTAGTTTTTTTTCTTTCATTCAGAGTTACTCCTGAAAATTTCCTGTGTGGGAATATATATATTTATATTCACCCAAGCAACAAATGATTAGAACCTTTTCTCAGGGCAGTTTCTGTTGAGGAAGAAAGAGATCGTGAGGGCACTGGGTTTTAAAATGGGTCTATGGTAATATCAAGGCATAGTACAGTGGATGAATTAGTCAACCTGTGTTCATAAAGATCTGGATTGGAGTCTCTCCTCAGACACTTAATTAGCTGCATAAACCAGCAAATCTTTCTCACTTTCATTTTCCTGAGGTTGTATAGTAGTACAAATCTGGAAGTACAATATAAATATTATCGAGGTACCTACATGGTATAGTGGATAGGGCACTATAGAGTCATGATAGAGTCATGAAGGCCTGAACTCAAATGAGGGGAGTAGAACTGGTGGCATCTAATTTCTATTCTAACTCTAAATCTACTATCCTATTAGCTGTTATAATGACAGGGGATGTGATTGTGGGTGAGAGTGAATGGGAATGGGGGAAGCTTCACTAACCTTAAGCGCTCAGCAACGATTCTTAATTCTTGAAGCAGCTTGTCAAGTGTAAAACATTCAAACAACTGATAAATTTTCTGCAAAATTTGTGTCTTCATAGTTAACAGTAAATTGAAGCTCATTCATCTTTGAGTGAAGGTAAACAAGTGCTTTCTCATGGAGTATGGTGGGGCCAAGGCCAGAAATAGATCTTTGTCTACTAATCAGTGACATTTTAAGGGGAGCCAAGGATCCTAGTGGGTACTTGATTGACCTCAGAGGACGCTCAATTCCCTTCCTCTTTTATGACCTGCTCTATCCTTTGGTTGGTTAAGAATTCTTTCATTAGGGCGGTGACTAGGTGGTGCAGTGAATAGAGCACTGGCCCTGGAGTCAGGAGGAATTGAGTTCAAATCCGACCTCAGACACTTAACACAAAAATTAGCTGTGTGACCTTGGGCAAGTCACTTAACCCCAATTGCCCTCCAAAAAAATTAATTCTTTCATTAGCCATTGTTTAGAGATGAGATAATATGTAAAGTTATTTGAAAATCTTATAATGCTATATAAATATTAATGATTATGAGAATAATTTTTTTATTTTTAAAAGTATTTTATTCTCTTCTATTCTTTGTGATGAAATCTTTCATATTTCAGTGACATACTCAATTTAAAGTTCTGGATGTATAATATGCTGTTCTAGACCTATTTTCTACCAAATTTGTTATTCAGTTTTCCTAGAAGTTCTTATCAAAGAGAAGTAGGCAGTTACTAAGTTTGTTTCTGGGTCTTGCTTGTTTTGTTCATTCTAAAGATGCACTTTTTTGTGATAATACACATAGAGATACAGAGAGAGAGGGGGGGGGGGATGGATAGATAGATAGATAGATAGATAGATAGATAGATAGATAGATAGATAGATAGATGATAGATAGATAGATAGATAGATAGATAGATAGATAGATAGATAGATAGATAGATAGATAGATAGATGGAAATAGATATATCCAGACTAAATAGATTGATAATTACCATTTTATTTCAGATTGAATAATGATGTTCCCCTTTTCTGGATTTGCATCTGTATATTCTGCATTTTCCCATAGATACAAAAGAGATAATAGATGGGAACCACTAATAGCTGAACTACCTCCCTAAAATCATTTGATTTTTTAAATAATATTTTATTTTCCCCCAATTACATGTTTAAAACAATTCTTAACATTTGAGTTTTTTTAATAAGTTTTGATTTCTAAATTCTGTCCCTCCCTCCCCCTCCTCTCCCTTCTCAGAGATGGCAAGCAATCTAATATAGGTTATACATGTGCATTAACATAAAACTTTTTCCATATTAGTCATTTTGTCCAAGAAGAAGGAAGGAAGGAAGGAAGGAAGGAAGGAAGGAAGGAAGGAAGGAAGGAAGGAAGGAAGGAAGGGAGACACAGAGAGACACAGAGAGACATGGAGACAGAGACAAAGAGAGACAGAGACAGAGAGAGAACACATCAGGTTTTTTTTTTCACTAGAGGCAGATAGCATGTTTCATCACAAGTCCTTTGGGATTGTCTTAGAGCATTGTATTTCTGAGAAAAAATTAAATTATTCACAATACTTCATCATATATTATTGCTGTTACTATATACAATGTTTTCTTGGTTATGCTCATTTCACTTTGCATCAATTCATGTATGTCTTTCCAGGTTTTTCTGAAATCATCCTGATTGTTATTTCCTATAAGACAGTAATATTCCATCACAATTATAACTTGTTCATCCATTCCCCAATTGATGCCTGGTATATCTGTTATGAGACATATATATGACTCATTGCTAGAGTTGTGGAGGAGACAGAAGAATCATTCATCATAGTAAGTAAAGTCTTAGAAGGCACTTTTATAAGGTAAGGGATTATTCAACCTTGGCCATTGGCAAAATTGGGAGAGTATCAAAGATTGTCTCTGGCACTACCAGTCTATCCTTTCTATTTCCTTTTGTTTCTTTATTTGTCCTGTCTCCTTCCTTTTGATATTCATGTTGTTGGAGTTATTTCAGGAGAGGAAGAATTAACTTATACACACTTAAGTATTGGACACCTGTTAGAGGATCTCTCCTTGGTTGGAGATACAGATATGTTAAAAGAGGAATCTGGAAACCACATAGATCAACCAAGTCAGTTAACTCATCTGTTTCACTTTCCCAAACTGTAAATAGAAATAATAATAACACCTGCCTGCAAAGGTTCTTGTGAGGCTCAAGTGAGATAATATTAATAAAGCACTTAGCATGTCTCATGCATAGTAAGCACTTGATCAATTATTATTCTTTTCCTTTACCTTTTATCAAACCAACATTCAGACCCAAAGATAACATAACTATACCTGTGGCCCAAAGGCACTGGAAAAAGGAAAATATGTAATAAGTACCAGAGCCAGGAATAAAATGGAGGTCTCTGGACTCCAAAAACACTGTTGCCCTACATCTACCATGTTTCCAGAATCTGATTCAGCAAGGTGGATCATTAGTGGATACAACAATAGAATTAAAGTCAAAAAGATCTGTGTTTGAATCCTGCCTTCCATTCTTACTAGCTATGTGACCCTGGGCAAGTCATACAGCTTCCCTGGGCTTCAGTTATTTGTAAAATAATGGTGTTACATGTACTGATCTTTCCATCTTGAAAATCTCCAATCTATAATATAACTTTACCAGTTTTTCCTCTGTATCTTTGAGGTGTTTATCTCTATATAAATCAGCCAAATTCCAACCCAAGTTGCTGAGTTCTAATGTCCCCACAGCTACTTCTTAGGGATGGAAAACATATGGTGTGGTGAGAACTCTGGCTCTGGCCCTACCCTGGAGTATGGAAGGCTGTAGATTATTAGCTTTGCCTGGGAGGCCCAAGCTTCTGGCTAAGAGAAATCTGAGATTAGGTATTTGGCCCAGCATAAAGGGGTGTGTGTATGTGTGTGTGTGTGTGTCTGTCTGTCTGTCTGTCTGTCTGTGTGTCTGTGTGTGTGGCAGGAGGGAGGATTGGATCCAATACTGTCCTTGTACCTCATTATTTTTACATACAGTTATTTCCTCCAAAGGAAGTACTGATAGCATTCCAGTTGCTATGTATTACTAATTCTAACCAAGATCAAGAGAGTATGCTTAATTTAATTTTTTTTTCATCATTCCAAACAACTATTTCCCCCATTTATTCAGTCTCTAGGGAATTGGTGTCTGCACAAGAATTCTAATTATGAAATGCAAAAGCAACCACATTCCCCAAGGCTGAGGACACTCTTTTATAATTAATCCTGATGAGGTCTAATTAATTAGTGGCCCTTCTAGATGTGTGGTTTTATGGTCAGATTGAAATATAGACCCAATCCACCCTGGGCAAGTCTTTCTAACTTCAGACAGAATAATCACTTACAATGAATTGTATAGATATAAAGGTGGCCAAAGTCATAGCATTTGCTCCTCTAAGTAGATATCATCCTTATCCTCACCATCAGTGTAAAAGAACCCAAGACTCAATAAAAAAATGGGTTCAAATTCAAACCCTTATGAACTGTGCTACCTTGGGTAAGCTGCTTAAACTCTCTGAGTTTCCTTGGGCTAATGTGTGAATTGGGAATGGCAGGGTCTTTTGCTGGGACTAAAAAGAGACTTCCCTGAAGACTTAGTTGAACTTCACAAAGCAAGCTGAAAGCAATCAGTCCCTTTCTTGGGTGTGATTAAAGGAAGATCTAAAAAGGAAGGCCATGGGTCTTAACTGGAGACAAAAGGTAGGGGAAGGCAGAAATGAGGGAAGTTCACAAGGGTCGAACACTGAACACAAGTCTCTCACACTGAAACCAGCATCAATACCTCCATACTAAAGGGATTTCTTATCACAGAAGCTGAGATTGATACCTGAAAACCAAACTATCTCACTGACTTCCTTTACACTAAGGTCAGAATGAATACAATGGGCTTCCAGTGAGGAAAAGCTGAATTAAAAAAAAAAACACATATTCAGACTACCCTGGTGACTTTTCCTCTCTTGATTCCAGTTTCCTTATCTATGAAATGGTGAAGTTGGTCTTTCCTATGACTTCAAAGTAGTACTGGGAATAAGTAGTAAAGGTATATAACCAGGGATATCACCAAACAACCTATACAATATGGCCTTAAGGTAAGAGTAGAAAAAAGGGAATTCATCATGTTTCAATATTCCTGGGCAGCTCGAGCATTTCTAAAGTCAAAGCAGCTGTCTCAGCTCAGGGATCATGTTTTCTAGAAAGGGGAAAGTTCTAATTAAACTGGATCTATTGGTGTTCTGCCTCTTAGGTCACAGGTAGAGAGGATACCAAACATCTAGGAAATGGGAAGTTTCTAGGCAAGAATATTTCAAAGATAGAACTTTCCTAATTGGAGCATTAAATGTATGAGGAGAGGTGGTTCAGAGACGATATAGAGCAGGAAGAAGGGGACATGACCAGGCAGAAATTGTTGAACAGAGAAGAGCTAGATAAGAAAAAACAGTGATTTTTCCTTACTGTAGCAGGGGATTGTAACACTGGCATTACTTATAACTCATGATTGCTATAAAGAAAGCATTTCTTTAAACTTGAGTGATTAAATAAAAATATGAGTGATTGCTTTTGTTGTGGTTATCATCTGTGGGTAGTGGAGAGAACCCTAGACTAGAGGTGGCTTATTGTCATTCCTTTATTCTATCAAATGACTTTGTGACCTTGGGCAAGTTACTTAAATGCTTTGGACTATAGTTTCCATATATATAAAATGGAAACAAGAATATTTGTCCTATCTGTTTTATAGGACTACCAGAAAGAAGTACTTTGAAAGTTTGATGTGCTGCATGAATATAATACTCTCATTGTGCTTGTTAGGTAGAGAAGATGACTTTGACAGCAACATGAAAGACTAACACAGGAGAGAGGGGTGATGTTGAAAGTAGGGAGTCAAGGGTACAAAGTGAGAAAAGAAAATTTAAATGGGAAACTTTTCAGCAGGAGTCTGTTACAGGGCTGGGAGCTTTCCAGGATCTTGGATGGTACATAATGGGGGCAGGGCAAGAAGAAGGAAGACATCGGAAAATGGAAAAGCAGTCTGTTTGCTATTATCTACTCCTACCATCCAGAGAGGTTTTATTGAATGAGGGAGGATGGTTAAGTAACTTGCTCAAGGTTACACGGCCAGTTATTTTTGTGTTGAGTGCCGAATATCTGAGGCAGGAACCAATCCCAGGTCTTCCGACGCTGGGGCCAGCACTCTTACTCACTACACCACCTGGCTGCCTCGACTTGTCATATGTTTTAAAAAAGATTAGTCATAAAGCTTTCTGAAACTTAGAATTTTTAAAAGGAATGTTAAAATTAAATAAATTGTAATTTTCAAAAAAATTAATATTAAAACTTCCTAAAACTCAATTTTTAAAAGAATGTTTAAAATAAATGATTATTTAAAAAAAAAAGATTAGTAGTGAAACCTTCTGTACAGCATTCTTTCCACCTTACCATCAAAAAAATCTACACCTGAAGAAGACAGTAATTGTTTAAAAAGAAGGCTAAGTAAGGCTTGGGTCTTCCTGGAATTTTATTTGATCCCTACCTAGCAATAGAGACTTGGCACTGTGAGCTCAGGGTAAGTAGAGATTAATGTGACAGTCAAAAGAAAAAACCTGATGTGTTCTTAGGCTGCTTTAACAGAGGTTTTGTATCAAATAAACAAGTCATTTTTGACTATTATAAATACTCAAACTAACTATAAAGGACATATAAAGAAAGATTCTATCTTCATCCAGACAAAGAACTGATAAATAGACATATGTATAGAATAATTTTATATATATCTAATTATTTCTAATAGTAACCATCTTGAGGGTATGTAGGAGGGAATAAAAAAAGAAAAAATGAAATCTAAATGATAACTATTATATATTTAAGAAGACTGGCAAGTTGTAGGTAAAAGATTTGTGGTTTCATGTGCAAGCATCTTTTATATTATACTATGTTATGGAAAAGCTTGTTTATTCCATGAATGAAAAATAAAATAAATAAATAAAAGTGATAAAGGAGAGACTTGGTATCAAGAAAGATGGTGTTCTTACTACCTGGGTCAGACCACACCTGGAGAATTGTGCCCAGTGCTGGCTGTCACATTTTCAGAAGGATATTGAAAAGCCATAGAGTGTCAAGAGAGAGAAAGTTATAGCATGGTGGAGTACCTCTTCACTATGCCATATAATATGAGTTGAACAATGTTTAGACTGGAAAAGAGAAGCAAATGAGGGACATCATAACTTTCCATTTATTTTTCATAATTAAATAATGTTTAGTCTAGAAAAGAGAAGAGAGCAGAGGATATCATAACTGCCTCCCAGTATTTGAAGGGTGGAAGAGAAATTAAATGTGTTGTACTTGGCCCAAAAGGGCAGAAATAGGAGCAATGGGTAGAAGTTGCAAAAAGACAAACAGGTTGGATGAAAGGAACAACTTCCTCACAACAACCTCTCTCAACATGGTGTTGTCTGTCATGGGAAGCAATGGGTTGCTCTTCGCCTAGAGTTTTCAAGCAAAAGCTTTATGATCAGTGTGCCAAAGTTATTGTAGGGGAGTTTCTTGCTTGTTTACATGTTTCACTAAATTACCTCAGTGGTCCCTTCAAGACCTGAGATTCTATGATTCTGTGAGACAAACGCCTTCCAGCTATGTCAAAATTATCAAGGAGACATAGCTTATTTTATATGCTGTAATTTTGTAGATCATAAAATTTTAGAGCTGGAAAGGACCTCAGAGATCATGCAGTCTGACACATCAATTTTTTGAATTACAGAAACTACATATATGAGGGAAAGTGACTTATCCAAGGTCATACAGAGCCAGTATTTGAAGTCAGTTCCTCTGACTCTAGATTCACTGCCACTTCCACTATATTGTCCTGCCTCATTATTAATACTTTTCTTTCCCAGTCCCCTTACATTGTTCCTTAGTTGCAGAGTCCCTTATCAAAACTGTCCAGTTTAAGCTAGCTATCACCTTTGAAAAGAATTGATAGATAAATTTATAATCAAGTGATAATGATCAATAATAGCTTGTGGTAAGTAATGCATCCCAAGACCCTCTCAGTTCAAGCATCAATTTCATCCTGTTGGTTTTTTTTCTGATTCCTCCCAGATGTTAGTGCCTCCCTGCCTACTTCCTACCAAAATTGCCTTTTATTATATGCACATGTGTATATATTGAACATACTTATATGTATAAATCTTTCCTATGATAGAATATAAGCTCCTTGAAGGTATGAAATATTTCATTTTTGTCTTTATATTCCCAGCACCTAGCACATATAGGAGATGTCTGATAAATACGCATTGATTCATTATTTTAATAAATTTATGATCTCATCAATCTTAGTAATTCATCCAAGTGTTCATATAGCAACCCAACCAAGTTTTTCTCTCCTGTGACATTCTTATCTACCTTTTCCCACAAATCTTTCATAGAGGATCTAGCCAAATGTTAGAGTTCTTTGTTTAGATCTTTTAATATTCCATTGGTATCAGGCTGGCACTCAAGTTATACATAATAAGAAAAAAATAAGGATAATGATTAGGATAATAATACCATCTATATAGCATTTTAAAGTTTGTAAACCATTTTACAAATAGTATTCCATGTTATCCTCACAACAATCCTGGGAGGTAGGTGCTATTGTCACCATTTTACAGACGAAGAAACTGAGGCAGACAGAGACCAGGGTCTCTTGACCAGGGTCACCCAGCTAATAGATGTATGAGGCTGCATTTGAATTCAAGCCTTCCTAATTTCATTGCCTGTAAATTATCTCATTCCTTCCTTTCACAGGGTAAAGGGTCCATCTTTTCTGACTGTATTTTCTTAAATGGAAGTAGGGACTTCATGATCACAAGTGATTGATCATAATATACCAATGTCTATTTCTGTCTACGATGTGTCTCTCCATTTCATTTTCTCCATCTGCCATTTTCATTCTTCATAGACATCACAAACTATGCAAGCCATAAGTTTATCAGCAGTTGTATCTTGGACAGTACTTGCAGATGGACAATGAATGGCAAAATGAATAAAGGAAGAGTGGGATGGATTACACTTTAGAAACTGATGCAGTATTTTCCATGATCCCAAGCTGTTTCTGGTCATGGAAGCTAACTTTTTAATTTAATACCAACATTCTCCCAGTGATGGTGGTGGGGGTTGGAGGGAGGAGGGGAGAATGGTTCACACCATTGCATGTCACCATCTCAGAGGAATCAAAATTTACATTTTAATGGGGGCATTTAATACCTTATCCCAAAAGGATGAATCTAATCATTGAATTTCAGGCACCGTGAAAAACCAAGGAGGGAGTTATTTGAAGGCTAGCCTTTCTGATACCTCACACATAATACTATATGGACACCTACATACTATGACTCCTTTCAAGAACAGCACTGTTCAAAGCAATTAGGTTAAAGATGGAAATGCTTTGTGGCCAAACTGAGCAATTCTGTTCACACCAATGTTTTCATTCTTAGACATTTTTGGCATTTGTGTCCCTCTCTGTCTTTCTCTCATTTTCCCCCAAGGCCCAGTACAGGAGTTTTCCCACATACTTGCCCAGGGCATGACTCTCATTAACATGGCTTAGAACTCTCTGCTGGGGATTTTCTTTCCTCTACTGAATTCAGAGGAAAGCTCTGTTTGTTCTGCTGGCAGCTCCTATGTCAATCTGAACACCAGATGTTGGAGGGTTGAAACCAAATCCATACCCTTTCTCTCTGGTCTGAATATGACTCTTCTCTTCCCACACACATCCCCAGCCTCCACTCCCTCCTACACACAGGACACATACATTCTTATTGTGGGAGGGGGTCCTAAGAGAACTCTCCAGGACCAGAGGGTTCTGGGATTATCAAGGAATTATCTGTTTATCATTCCACTTGAGTTATTTGTCTTTCTTTCTCAGACTGCTTATCTCCCTGTACACCAGCCATGCATTATTATCTGGGCCCCTCTCCCAGGTTACTTGCCAAGTGGACTGGTAATGTAGAACACAGGTCTTACTGAGTTACTTAGTGTGAAATGGGAAAGGGAAAACACACACACACACACACACACACACAAACACACGCAAATAATTTTGCTCTCATCAAGAAAACTACTAGGTTTATTTGCCACCTCTTTTCCAGGACTGACCAAGCCATGTGAGCAGAGTATTTACATCAGGACTACATCTGGGTCCATTGTAAACTGATGAATGAGTTTCAGGAGATGAAAAGAGGCTACCGATATGATGGGGCCAGCAATGGATCTGAAGGTTAGAAGACTTAGATGTCAAATGCCAGATCTACTATTTACTAGTGACCTTGGAAAAGGGGCTGCCCTCTTTAGGCTTCAGTGTACACATCTATTAAATGAAGGTGTTGAACCAGATGACTTCCCAAATTGCTTCAAATCTAAATCTGATAAACTTAAATAGTGCCTTCTTTCACTATGGTCAGTTAAAGAAATCTAACCTCAAATAAAGAGTGCTAAATGGTTTATGTGGGAAAGATAACCAGGAGCCGAGATGGCAGAGTACAATCCAGGACCCAGCTGAACTTTTCTAACATTCCCTTCCAAAGAACTTTAAAATAACAATTCAAATCAAATTTTGGAGTGGCAGAGGCAGGAAAAGGTCAGAGGAAGAAATTTTTCCAGCCCAAGACAACTTTGAAGGTCTTCATGAAAGGTCTGTAACAGTAGGTGCAAGTCCAGAACATGGCAAGAGAAATAGCAGTGAGGCAGCAGCAACAACTTCAGGGTCTCTCAGCCCAGAGGCAGCATCAGACAACTCGTCAGAAAGGGACCCTTTGCTGGTAGTGTGTGCATCTAGCACTGACTGGCAATGCTATTCTTTTTTTTTTTTTTAAGCAATCGGGGTTAAGTAACTTGCTCAAGGTTACACAGCCAGTTATTATTTCTGGGTGTGGTGCTGAGTATCTGAGCCCAGATTTGATCCAGGTCATCCCGACACTGGAGCCGGTGTTCGTACTCGCTGAGCCACCTGGCCACCCCTAAGCAATTGGGGTTAAGCAACTTGCTCAAGGTTACACAGCCAGGTGTTTCTGGGTGGGTGCTAAGTGTCTGAGCCCGGGATTCGATCTCCAGGTCTTTTCAACACTGGAGCCGGTGCTCTTACTCGCTGTGCTACCTGACCGCCCCTGCAGTGCTATTCTTTATAAGCAGTTCTGGATCCAGTTCTAGGATGGGGAGGAGCACTTGTGATCAGTCACAAGGGAACAGGGGCCCTGGTCCCAGGACCCTGGTTCCAGGATCACAAGAAGCAATAGCACTTGTAGCTACAGAGGAACAGGTACCCTTCCTGGGTAAAGACCAGAGTACAGGCTGGGGGAGCAGTGACCACACCTTTCCCAGGATAACACCATCTCAAAAGGATCAAAAACTTGTAGACCCCCCAGAGCTAGTTCTGAAAATAGCAGCATGAAGAAGTCTGAAGCTTGGCACAGTGCCTCCCTATATCCAGGTGATCAGAGCCACATTTTAACATAAATTTACAATTGAAGAAATAGACTGTGGAAATGAGCAAACAAACAAAAAAATGACCATAAAAAGCTAATAGCATAGCAGAGAAAATGAAGACACAAACTTAGAAGACAATAATGTAAAAACAACTACAGTCAAAGCCTCAAAGAAAAATGCTAATTGTACCCAAGGCCAGCAAGAATTTGTGAAAGAGTTAAAGAAAGTAAAAATAGTGGTACAGGAAAATTTGAGAAAAGAAATGGAAGTGATGCCAGAAAACTATGAAAAGAGAATTAGCAGCTTGGTAAAAGAGGCACATAAAAATACTGAGGAAAATATCACCTTAAAAAATTAAATTAGCCTAATGCCACAGAAATCCACTGAAGAAAAGAACTCCTTAAAAAGAAGAATTAGCCAAATGGAAAAAGGGGTGCAAAAGTTCATAGACAAAAATAATTCCTCAAAATTATTGGGCAAGTGGAAACTAATGACTCCATAAGACATCAAGAAATGATAAAGTCAAATGAATGGAAAAGGGAGAAACTGTGAAATATCTCATCAGAAAAACAACTTACCTGGAAAATAGATCAAGGAGATATAATTTAAGAATTATTAGACTTTTTGACAGCTATGGTTTTAAAAAGGGTCTAACATCACATTGCCAGAAATTATCAAGTAAAAATGCTCCCATATCTTAAACACAGACAGTGAAATAGAAATTGAAAGAATCCACCATCACCTCCTAAAAGAGATCCCAAAATAAAAACCCCTAGGAATATTATAGCCAAATTCCAGAGCTCCCAGGTTAAGGAGAAAATTGAAAGCAGCCAGAAAGAAATAATTCAAATATCATGGAGCCATAGTGAAGATAACAAAATATCTAGCAGCTTCTACATTAGAAGAGTGAAGGACTTGAAAAATGATATTTTAGAGGGCAAAGGAGGTAGGATTACAACCAAAAATAACCTACCCAGAAAAACTAAGTATTATTCTTTAAGGGGGAAAAATTAGATTAAATGATGTAGAGGTCTTCCAAGCATTCCTGACTAAAAGAACAGAGCTAAATAGAAAATTTGACATTCAAAAAAGTTCAAGAGGGTGTTTTAGAAAAACATAGCAAGACCTACCTGAACTGATACAAAGTGCACAATAACACCAATGTTATAATGATTATCAACTGTGAAAGACATGGCAACTCTGATCAATACAGTGACCCAAGGCAATCCCAAAGCACTCATGATGAAAACATGAATTTCTCCAGAGAAAGAAAATTGAAGAACTCTGAATACAAATTAAAGTATAATTGTCTTGGTTTCATTTTTTTTGCTTTTGTATGATATAGCAAATATGATTTCACATATATAATCATACTGCCTTCTCAGTCAGGGGGGAAGGGGTAGGAGGAAGGTAGAGAATCTAGATTTACATTTAAAAATAAATGTTTAATATTAATTAATGAACGATTGAAAAGAAGAAGAAAGCTATGCAAAAACCCCAAACTCCTAGAACAAGTCCACTTTGTTTTCCAATGCTAGGCCATCCTGGTACAGTAATATGATTGAAAAGCAAGCCATCCTGCCCTAAATGCCATTTGACCTCTAGCGCTCCAGTATGAAATCCGACCATTGGATATTTATACATTTGACTTAAGCATTTCCCATTCCATGATTCTCATTGAAATACAAATTCCCTAGAAGGGGGAAGCATTGCATCCCTAATATCTCAATGTAGTTGAGTTTATCAGAATTTTTTTTCTAGACATACAGCATAAAATCCATGGGTACTATAGATATCATTAGTCCAACTTTACAGATAAGTAAATAGTAATTTAGAGAAGTAAATATCTTACCCAAAGTTATATAGCAATAGCCCAAGGTGGGATTTAAACATGGTATGTGGTAGCTGCAAACCCTGAGGACGCGCTTGGGGTGCTTGCCGCAACAAAATGGCCTCACGAACAGGATCTGCAGAGTAAAAGGAAAGTATGGGGGCTGGGATAATTGTTTGTTTCCCAGTTGTGGTAGCTGTGACACTGTGGAGCCATGGACCAGGAGAGAAGAGTGGCCTGCATGCAAACTTCGCTGAGCTGAGAGCGGGAATGGTGAGCTGCCTGCATCGGGACCTGGGCAGAAGCCAGGAGCGGCTGCCGCCTGCGGGAGGAGAAGGAGCCCAGGAGTTCGGAATTCAGCCACAGGAAAAGATAAGAGCTGAGCAGCAAAGCAGGGGCACTGAGTGTGTTTCCTGGCTGCATCCCACAGTTTGGGACCCAGGGGGAGGATGGACTTGTGACTATGGGGGGTGGGATGAAGTGCCTTGGATCCCCAGGGACCCCACCTTGTTGGTTTTGTTGCCCAGCCCCCTCTCTGTGCTTGGAAGCTGGGGCTGGAGCTGTGTGAGGGGAAGGACACTCCCCTCCCCCCAGAACTTTATTTGAACTCTTGTTCTGAATTGAAGGGATAATGCTATGTACTTTGTGTTTGTTTAAGGCCCAGTGGCCACTTTGGTAACTTTAGTTCTGTACCTTGAAAATGTAACCTAAGAATGTACTTTGTGTTTGTTTAAGGGCCAGTGGCCACTTTGGTAACTTTAGTTCTGTACTTTGAAAATGTGACCTAAGAAATGTTCAGAGCTAATTCAAAAGTAAATTGTCTATGCTATGGGCTTGAAAGATCTTGGGGCTGAATGTAATGCGAATGTAAATTTTAAAGATCTTCCCTGCCCCTAGGCTAAAGTGCAGCAGAAGCCTGGGGAGGGAGGCTTGTTTTTCAGTAGATACTTTTTGATTGGCCAGTGGGTCAAAAAGGTTGTTACATTCTCTGAGCCAGGAGAAGGCTATATAAGCCCTGATGTGTAGCTTTGTTTTGGGACTCACTTTGAGAAATGTTCTGTGATTTGATCTGAATTCTGGGAAGCCGTTGTTGAGAGTCCCCCGGCTTTGAAAAACCCAGAATGTGGAAACCCAGATGTTGACTGGGTATGGATGTAATGGTTGGACAGTTTGGAAATCTGTCTACTTGATGTTTCTGTCTTGATAATTATGCCTGTATACTTTGAGGTTCAGGGTGCTGACCTTTTCTCCTGAACAAGGTAAACGATATATGTCTGACTGATTAAAGTAAGCTTGTTAACCCATTTTGAGTTGCTTTCCTTTAACAAAGCAGATCTAAGAACCTGTGGTAGCTGCAAACCCTGAGGACGCGCTTGGGGTGCTTGCCGCAACATATGCCTGACTTCAAATTCAACAATCTATCCACTACGCTGTGCCATGCTGCTTATATTCATTCCTTAATTCATTCACTTATTTATTCATTTGATAAAGATCTATTTACCAAGTATTGTGTGCATATCTCTGCATTAGTTGGAAGAAAATCACAGGGAAAAGGAGAAGATACTTCATTGGTTCCTTGTGGAATTTTTTCACCAAAGAAATGTATTTTGAATAGAAATATGGTAACTCAGGACATCCTTAAGATTGGATTAAGCCCAAATCTGATGACACCCTGGATCAGCAGCACTAGGCTATTAAAGACATCTGGGGTGAATTTCTCTCCCTCAAGGGTGTGGTGGCGGTATAGTTCTACATGCCAGGTATGAGGGATTCTGAAAGACATTTTAAAATATGTTACAATAGAGCTGAAAATCTGGACAAAAGTGAGAAGATTGCTCTAGACTCCAGGATACATAGTGAAGCCTGGTTTTACTTAAAGTACTTGATTCAAATTAGCTTTCTTACATTTCTCCAGGACTTGGGGGGGGGGACAAGGAAGTTTTCCTATAGATATTGGAGCCACTGAATGAAAAGATTAGGGAAAGAGCAGAGTTTGTATATTTACTTCACATCTGGCAATTAAAGAGAGGAAGTGGAATGTGCTACAGTGTCAAAATGGGTTAATACATTCTTAATGTATCAGTACTTTGCATAACCTTTGGATGGTTTCAGGGAGTTTACTAAATATCCTGAATGTCAAGGGAATTTTGCCAGCTTGCATATTCCTCAAAAGTTCAGGGCCATTTTTAGCATTTTATCTCAGGACTTTTAGAGCTTGGCTGGTGATGTTGACAATTCTCCAACTAGGACCTTGGTGACTTAGGAAATTAGGAGGGATGGGTGGAAGTTACAGGGAAACAAATCTCAAGTTGGTAGGGCTGTATAAAAAAATGGAATGGGTCCTTAGAGATATACAGGCTAAGTCTGAATAACCACTTCTCAGGAACACTGAACAGATTTGTGTTCTGGGCAGAAGCTGAACTAGGAGGGCCTTTGCAACTCCCAGATTCTAATAGAGAATTTCATATCACTGCACCTGTTTCTGAGTAGAATTGAATGCTTTTTCCCACCTATTTTCCCCAAGATTATTGGAAAAAAGCAATGAGGCAAGGGATATGAATACAAAAGGCAGAAATCAAGGTTAGAATGAGGGACAGTTGCCAAAAGACAAAGGTATTTAAGTTCCAAGCTAATTGAGAAAGACTTTGTATTATGAGTCTGGCATCAAAGTCTCCTTAAATCAAGAATATTATAGTCCAGGAAAAAAGTTTAATAATTGGAGCTTTGAGTCACACCTCTTTGGGGATAGATTAAGTGAGGGATGTTGAATGAAAGAACCATCAGAACATTAGAGGGGGACTTTGGTTTTTATCAATCCTCACATACGGAATTGTAGACTGAAAAAATAAAATCAAATAAATTTTATCTTTGTTTTATGCGACATGTCCCAAAAGTTTTAGTGCAATTTTATGCTATTAAAGCTTCAACTGCACCAACACTATAGAGATAGAGTGTATAAAGATTTTCCACAGTATCCCTTCAAAAAGAGTAGTCTCGGAGCATTTTGAACAAATTATGATATGTAAAAATATGGGCTGTACACAACTCCTTTTTTAAAAAAATATCTAATGTGAAGTATTCCTATAATTTGGCAGATAGTGCTAGGGTCAATGCAGCCCTTGAAAAAGAAGAATTCATTCAATATGTCTTTATGACCTAATACCACTAAACAAGAAGACTGTAATCATTAGAGTCTAATATATCAGAAGTCTGGGGATTTAAAGCTAAATGAGACCTTTGAGGTCATCTGATCATCTCCAGGGCATGGCCTATGACCTGAATGATACAGTTCAGATGGCAAAACAGATAGAATAAGCATGAAAATTTCAGCTAAACATAAAGTGTGATGAACTCACTATGTATATTATTTTTTATGCCTCCTCTGTGGTCCTGTCTCTATAAAATAGAAAAGCTCTCCCAAAGTTTTCAATCTGAATACCATTTATAGTGTCTCATTATAAATTGTGTCCTGGTTTTACATGGACAGACACATGGCATAAGTAAAGTCACATAATTTATGATTAATAGAAGTTTTCATTTTTTTACCTACTTAATGAAATGGTATACATATGGATTCAATAACAATTCCTTTTAGACCACAAAACGACAGGCAGCAGGCCCCCTGAAAAGACTGTTAGGTAATTTAATGAGTGCTCCTGTAGAGTTCAAAGCATCTCTCCCTACAGGATTTCCAAGAATTTCTGTTCATTTCTCTTTGCCTCATCTGTGTTTCCATTTCCCCACGTGTAAGCCCTCTCCTCAAGGTAAATGACTCTTAGCTTTTTTGATAGCTCTTAGAATAATATACCATGGACTCATTTTTTTTCTTCTTTCCTCTTTTACCTCAGGTCTATTGGTTTTGATTTTCTAAGAGACCCTGTCATAGGTGGCATTTGCCTCCAAATATTTCCTAAATCTCTTGCCAATAGTTGTTCAAATAAATAAAAGACAGACTAAGTGAGTCCGTTCACATTCAAATTAATTCCACATGTTTATATAAGAGAGACTTTAGACATTCCTTCATCCAACCCCCCCCCCAATTTTAAAGGAAGAACAAATTAGGTGATTTGCTCAAGTGAGCTAGTGACAAAACTGAATTTGAACCTAGAGCTGCTGGTTCCTATGCCCTCTAACTCCAATTATACACCTATTTTATTAATGGACTGGCAGTAGCCAAAATGCCTTCCTAGCAACTGCATAGTCACTGATCTGTTATTTTACCACCACCCCACCCCATCCCCCAAGATTTGCTTGGAGAATATGGCCTCTTTCTTTTCACTGCATTCCTTTTTTCCCCTTTTTCTGTCAAGTCATTGGGTTTGTAGAAGACCACATATTCTCTAATGTTTCAATTTCCCTTTAAATTAAAAACAATCTCAGGCCCCATCTTAATCACAGAATTCCATCTAAGACTGAGTAACTTCTGAGAAAAAAGAATTACATTTTTGCCTTTCTAACTTTGCATATACGTACATATTTAGAAAGATATAGCTATAGATGTATAGATGCATAGTGTTGGCTTCTTTCCTTAAAATGGTGATGGTTTCTTTCCTTAAAGGAATTGCCTGGCAAACTAATGTTCAGTTATAACCTGATATCATCCACCAGATCTCAGTTCTTGACTCAGAGCCTGCTATGTCACCACCCACCATTCAGTACCTGTATAGAAGGTTTTATTACTTTCCCCAAAGACATATTGCCTTCAATTTATTTATATTAAATCTTGGCTCACTGAGAGCAATCCAATGCTTCCATCTTCCCGTTCCCTATAATTATTTCACTCTGCCAGTGGATAATTCTAGTAACTTCATATTAAAATAGGTATTGTGTTCTTCTTTTACTCAACTAGATTTTCCAATGACTAATAGCCAGAAAAAAACAGAAGCTGGAAGATTCCGAAGTCAAAAATGGGGGGATTATAAACAGTATAAAGTTTTGTTTTGCAATAGAATTGAAGCTCTCTGGAGTAATCTTCATTCTGGATGTTTTTAACTTGTAGCACCTCCCCTTTCAGCATCGTGCCTATGGGTGAGATCAATATTAACAAAAATAAAGCTACTGTCAAGTTTTTACATTGACCTTTTAAACAAGGTTCAAACTTTAGTAGCTCAGTCTTGTAGATGAAAACCTGAAGAGCAGAGACTAGCAGATGGCATCTGTAACACATATCATATCAGTAAATCTTATATCACCCTGCATTTTGTCCTACTCACAGGCCAGGGATTTGAAAAAAAAATGGAAAAATTATCAAATCACCAAGCATTCGGCTTTTCTGTATTGCCACCGGAGAGTTTACTTAGTGGAAAACAGGACTAATGTTGCACACATTGCATGATAGTGAAGTATTTCCAGGGTGTATTGACATCATTCATGAAATAATCACCGGATGCAGAACTGAAATCCAGCTGTTAATTGAACCTTGCCAAGTCAACATCCACAAAGGAGAGTGACAAAGAGATGTGATCTTCCCCAAAATTATTCATGACTACCCTGGAGGCGTTACTCTTGTTTCTTGACTAGAAAAACAGGATTCTGGTTGATTGAGAACAGCTCATAAGATAGCTTTTTACAGATGATTGCATCTTGTTCACAAATGCAGTTTAAGGACTCAAAAACAATAAGCTACAGAAGCCTAAAGGACCCCTAAACTGATCAGCATGGCAATGAAACTCTATGAAGCAAAGTGTTTATGAAATGAACCCTATTCACGTGGCACAAAATGTGTAGATGGTTGAAGGTTAAAGATGTAGGCGAATATTAGCACCTCAACTTGTGTAAATATAAAAGCATCCATGGGGACCTGACTGCGCCAAAGGATGCATAGCTATCTGCATTAGTTTTCATCACCATCGCATAACAGTGAATAGTGAGCAGGTGCCCACAAGAGAGTCAGATCAAAAATGTTTAACTTCACATTGAAGCACGTGACAATTTATGTTTTAGAATCCTGGTCCAAAGCAAAAGAAGAAGCAGAGAAAGCTTTTCTTCAGTCAGTAACTAATGGAGAGAATGAAGCAATAAAACTTTCTCTAAGATCATGTAACACCTAAAGGACTCGAATGAAGGTTAGGGGTGACAAAGTTATTTGAAGCATTTTATCATGAAAGAAATCCTAAATGGGTCATGAACCAATCATGATGGTAACTGAAAAATGTTTCAACTAATAGACAAAACTACACCACCAAATGAGGATTAAGCCACTTGAGGGGAAAGAATATTGAGACAAACTAATTGTCTGGTCGTTTTTAAACAGATTTTTAAAAAAGCCATTAAGTGTAGTATTGTAAATTCTGGTGTTCAGCAGAACTGTTCCCCTGATAAATAATAAAAATTAAAATTTGATGATCATGTTTTGTTTGTTTTACAAATGTCTTATCCGGTTAAGTGGAATAGTAGATAGAACTCAGGATCTGGAATCAGTAAAATATTAGTTCAACTCAGTCCTTAGACCCTGTATGAGTCCCTTAACATAGTTGTCTGCCTCACTTTCCTCAACTGTATAATAAAGTTAATCTATGTCCAAGAGTTGTTTTAAGTGTCAAATTTAGCATAATGTCTAATGTATAATTGCTTTAAAGAATGTTTGATGCCTACCCTCCTTCTTTCTTTTCTTTCTTCCAAATTATGCAAGCTCTTTAGAGGCAGGAAACCCTGAGTCTTCTCTTCTTGTCTCTAGAGCAGCACCAACACAGATCTGACCACAGAGCAAGTGTCTAACAAAGACCTATGGAGGTGACTTGAACTGATAGAGTAGATGTTACACAGGAAGATAGGGACCAAGTCAAGATTTTAAGAACACAAGTTCATGGTGACATACAACAAGACCCCATCAAATCAGAACTCACTTTCAAAATGGCTATAGTCCAATCTTTGACTTGACTGAAGTTTCCTTTAATCTTTGTGTTTTGCAGAGTTTGCTCATCAAATTAAAAATGCATGTAAATCACAAGATTAAAATGGCATCATTTAGTTCACTTAGAGCAAATTTCTTTGAGTGTTTTAGAAGCACCCATATAAATAATGATTACAAATCTATCTTGGTTACTCATTGAAAGCAATTAATTCTCTTCAAGGCAATTCTTACTAAACTTGTTTGACTTTATGTATTTGAAAATTTAAAAAAATATATCATTGCATATGTGTATGCAAAGAAATATAATTTTATATTGTACATATGTTATATGTGCTATTAAATGCACATTTATCAATATATGCATCTATGTAAATGTGTTAGTTGCATTGTGTATTGTACACACATATGTGAACACAGGTAGCTAGGGTTAAGGTTAAGAAAATATAGTGGGGGGGTCTTTTCAAGTATATAAAATAAGTCAAACAAATTTAGTAAGAATTACCCCCAAAGAGAGCTAATTACTTTCAATGGATATATAAGTTATATGTGTATTTTTGTATATACATAAATACACATAGACATACACACAGATATGTGTGTATATCTACGTGTCTACATGAATGTGTGTATGTATATGAGAGTCAAGTTTTGAAGCAGACCTGTTGTAAAGCCTCATTTAGACTCATTGAGGGAGATGTCATTTGGATATGTGGAATGTCTGAATTGCAGTATACACATACACATATATACAGAAATAAAGAGACGTAGATGGATGGGTAAGTAGATAGGTAGATACATATATAACAATATAATATAATATACATACATGTACATAATCATATATATGTATATATACATAACTATATAGATAAAATCTGTGAGTATGTATATATTCTGAAATTCAGACATTCCATGTACCCAAAATGACATCTCTTTCAATGAGTCCAAATGAGGCTTTACACCAGGTCTACTTCAAAACTTGAGTCTCATAAAATAAAAGAGGTAGAAAACAGAATGCTCTATAAATGAATTAATTTAAAATATCTGTTAATTTCATTAAAGATGCTATTGCTTATACAAACATAAAACTGGGCACAGCTTTGGAAATAATCTGATAATCCTACCTAATTTTACACATAATGAAACAAAAGCACAGAGAACTAAAGTGACTTGACCAAGGTCACACAATTAGTTGGGGATAGAACTGGGTCTAGAACTCGTCTAAGTCTCCAGTCCAGTGTTTTTTTTTTTCCTATATAAGACATACTATTTTATTACCTTGGGTTTCCTTCTGTCTCCCTTTTGTTTTTATTAAATCCCTGCTTGTTGTGTCATCCTTTTATTTTTATCTCCAAATGCCATTTGAGGCTATATTTATCTTTAGTTAAATCTAAAACCTTATTTTGATTTTATGCTCTTCTACTTTCTTTTCACTAATTCTTTCATTTGTCAAAGCACACACTTTTTTTTAAATGCCACCTCTTGTCAATCATTCTTACTGTTATGTTTGCCTCATCTTTTCTGTCTATTTGCATGCCTTCTTTTTATTTCTTGTGTTTAAACTTCTAATTAGAAAAACAACATCCCATATCAGTTCATTCCCATTTCTACTGCTTATTTCCAAACTTCCTAGAACCATGGACAAGTGACCCTAGTTTCCTTGAGAAGTTTCCCTCCTTTATCTTTTGCTTCTTAAAGTTCAGGTCCTTTCATTTTCTGTAACTGATGAATTCGATAGAAATGCAAATCATAGGACTTAAGAGAAGTTTTGAAGTCTGGGACAAATAATGGAATTTAAGACCTGAAGAAAAGTTTAGATGTTGATATATTCTAAATTTTTCCAGATGTCATATTCAGTAGACTCGAATTTTAAAGACAATTTACATTCCTAAGAATTTTCTAATTGCCTAATTTGTATCCATCTTATTTCCAGGTTCTTTGGAGAAATACAAACTGTGTAAAACACAGTCCCAGCCCTTATGTAACTTCTACACTCATTGGACAGACAAGTTATACACACAGGAAAGAACCCTATATGAGGTTCATTTTAATCAAATGTTGCCTGATGTTGATAAGGAGTAAAACAGAGGTGGGGGAGAGAGAGAGACAGATAGAAAGAAGGAGGGAGGAAGGAAGGAAGGAAGGAAGGAAGGAAGGAAGGAAGGAAGGAAGGAAGGAAGGAAGGAAGGAAGGAAGGAAGGAAGGGAGGGAGGGAGGGAGGAAGGAAGGAAGGAAGGAAGGGAGGGAGGGAGGGAGGGAGGGAGGGAGGGAAAGAAAAAACCCAGGACATTATGGGCTTCATGAAGGAGGTAAAACCTGAAACAAGAAGGACAGCAAAGATTTTATGAATGTTTCACTCCCAGTGTATCCTGCTCTAATCTCCAACAAATCTATATATGCCCCTCTCAACATCCTGAAACTGCTTCAAAATACTCTCCCTTCCATAGTTAGACTCCTATAGTTGCTACACGTGATTGTTGACTCCTTCAATTATAAATTCAATATTTACTTCAATTCAATAAAACATTCACCAAGCACTAACTTTCTGTAAGTTACTGTGCTATGTTCTGTAGAGCTAAAATTTTTAAAAGCAAAAGAAAACCTTCTTTCAAATGGTTTTCAGTCTAAGAGGGGCGATACATGATAGTGGCAAAAAGTCTAAACAAAGTTCTATCAGAAGAGGAAGGCAAGACCACTTCCAGTTGAGAGCATCAGGGAAGGCTTCCAAAAGGAGGTCCTACTTGAACTTGCTGTTGTTGTTCTCAAAGAGAATCACTGATATTAGGAAGGTGAAGTCTTGACTTGAATGTGAATTGAATGTGTGAGGCAGAGCTGCACAGTTATCAGCCACACTCTCTTATCCACAGTCACCAGAGTCCAGTGGCAAGCTACTCATCCTTGCTAGTTGTTTCTTTTCTCACCTTTGAGACCAAGAAGAAAAATTCAAATCCTTTTTTCACATGAAAGCTTTTTAAAAACGAGAAGCCAGCTACCACTGAGACTTCTCCTCAACAGGTTAAGCATACTCAGTCTCTCATTAGGCAAACCTTGCATGACATGGTCTTGAAATCTTTTATCTATTTTCAATAGGCACTAGTTGCATGGTGGTCATATTTCTCTGGACATACTCCATCCAGCTTACTAATGTTCTTCCTAAAAGCTTAGTGACTAGAACAAAACGCATCCCTCCAAATGTACTCGGACTTTAGGGTAAAGCAGAAAGTGCTTTGTTTGTGTCTTATATTCCTATGATGTTGTTGTTCAGTTGCTTCGGTCATGTCCAACTCTCCGTGGCCACATTTAGGGTTTTCTTGGCAAAGATATTGGAGTGACTTTTCCAACTCATTTTATAGATGAGGAACTGAGGCAACCAATGATGTCATTTGTTTAGAGTTACGCGGCTAGGCTTGTCTAAGGCTTGATTTGAACTCATGAAGATGAGTCTTCATGATTCTAGGCCCAGTGGTCTATCCATCGTGCCACTTAGCTGGTCTGTTATACTCCCTAACAACCAGTGTAGTGCCTAGCAGACAGGAGGTTCTTAATGAATGTTTATTGAATTAAATTGAACTGACCAGAGTGAAATGCAATGGCACTATAGCTTCCCATGTTCAAGATGCTTTGCCTCTTAATGCATTCTAATATCATATTAGCATTTTAAAATGCTATGGCACACTATTAATTTATGTTCTGTTTGCAGTCTACAAAAACTCTCAGATCTTTTTCTTCAGGTTAATGTTGACTAAGCTCATTTCTTCCCATCTGTACTTGTGGAGTTGATTTTGAATGCAAGTATGAGATCTTACACTTATCTATATTAAATTTCATTTTATTGGATTCCATTCATTATTGTAGGCTATCATGATCTTTTTTATATACCAATTCTTTCAACCAATAATTTAACAATTATTCTCAGCTTTGAGTCATTGACAAATTTATTATGCATACTCTATCTTTTCCAAGCAATTGACAAATATATTTAATGGGATAAATAAACCCTTGAGAACACTGAAGATCTCCCTTAAAATTGACATCAACCAAACAATAGTTACTAACAGACTTTCATCATTCAGCAAGATCTAAATCCTCCCAGTACTACTGTTTTAAAACTGGGATCTTACCATCTTGTTTACAATAATAACACAAGTTACTTTATTCAATGCTTTTCTGAATTTCAGGCATGCTTTTTCTATAGCATTGTAATGATCTATAATTTTAGTAATCCTATTGAGAAAAAAAAAGAAAGTGAGAAAGATGACTGTATCTGAGACCATGCTGTTTCTTATTGATCATTACTGTCTTTTCAAAATTTTCACAAACCAGTTCTTTTTTGCTACATTCTAAAAATTTGTCAGTAATGGAAGTCAAGATCTATGGATTATACTTTAAAGAATCTCTCTCTGTCTCTCTCTCTGTCTGTCTGTCTCTCTCTCTGTCTCTCTCTGTCTCTCTTTGTCTCTCTCTCTGTCTCTCTCTCTCTGTCTCTCTCTCTCTCTTTGTCTATCTCTCTCTCTGTCTGTCTCTCTCTCTCTTTCTCTCCATCCCCCCTCCCTCCCTGTCTCTCTTCCTCTGTTTCTCTGTCTCTGTTCTCCCCACGTCCCCCCCCCACAGTTTTTCACTACTATGGAGTGTATTACATCTTGAATTTTAACTCATCAAAGGCAATTACCTAATCTCTTACCATCTCCTCACTTACCTTACATTTCAACTTCTTGTAAACTAATTTTTCCAGTCCTTCCAATTCCAAGTATCATTATACTTGGCAGAACAAAAGGGAATCAAAATAAGAGTCAAGTGGTTGAACCTCACAACCATATATTATTATTATTGTCATATCTATCCTACCTCATCTGGTGATAGTATCACATCTTTGATCTTTGTCTTGCTTCCAACATAGCTTAAAATGATTTTTATTGTTTTTATTCTTAGTATCCTTCACCAGCCTCACCTCATCCTGTGCTTTTGTTGTTATTATTGCAATTGTTTTTCAGTTTGGTACATTTGGGGTTTATCATTTCCTTCTCCTGGTCATTTTACAATGCTTTGATATTCTGACCCTATTCTTATAGGACTTTTCCAATGTTTTGTATTCATCCTTCATTTTTCTGCTTTTGTTTTCAACTCCTATACATGTGCTTTAAAGATCTAAGATAGTCAATATCACTTTCCACATTCACATCAGTCATTTTAAAGAATTATCTTTTTTTTTCTTGTTCATCACAATCATTAGCATTTCTCTACATAATCCCATGCTTCAGAGTTTCTAATGCCTTCCACTTTAGAATTGCAGGGCATGGAAACCAACCTATCTTTTCATTAAACTCTTTGAAATCCACTCTCCTTAAATCTAGGGAATGTATGTCAAACTAAATTCAGATTTCCTCTCCAATTTTTTCATTTGATGAATTTTGGTGAATGCAGGTTTTTTTTTCTTTTGTACAATATCTGTCTTCTTACAGTGTTCCAATAAAAAGGGTCCTGGATTAGGGGACTTGATATCAGATTTCTAGCTCCTAAAGGAAAGAAGGGAAAGCATTTATTAAGCACCTACTTCATGCCAGGCAGTATGATAAGCACTTTCTCATTTGGTCCTCACAACAATGCTGGAAGGTAGGTGCTGTCTAGTCTCCATTTAACCTCTAAAGAAACTGAAGTAAATCATGACTTTCCCAGGGTCACTTAGCTCACAAGTGTATGAGGATGGATTTGAACCCATTCTATCAATTGGGCCACTTTACTGCCTCTGGATGTCCTAATAACTTTCTATGTGCCAGAATATGAAGGAAAACACTGTCTGCATCCAGAGAAAGAACTGATAAATGGAAGTATACATAAAATAATTTTATATGTATATACATACACATAAGTATGTATGTATATATAAATATATGCATGTATGTATGCCTATTTTATCTAATGGTAGCCATCTCTAGAGTGGAAGAGGGGAGGGAAAAAAAGAAATTTACATGAAAACTTTATTATATATTTAAAAGTAATAGCAAGTTGTACAGTTTCATATGCAATTGTCTTTTTTATTATATTATGTTATGGAAATGATTATTTTATTCCATAAACTTAAAAAAATAAAAACAAAGAAAGGAAAAAAGGAATATTTTAGTGAACCTATTTATACCTGGATTTTAAAGGAAGAAAGTAGGTTTCCCAGAAGAATGAGATGAATTGGACCTGTAATTTCAATGATCTGTGGAACTCCAAATGAGGAAACTTTGTTTGCCAAGGTAGGTAAGCACTTTCTCAGCCACTTATAGTCTTAGGGAATTGTTTGGGGAAATAAGGGTCCACAGCCAGTATGTGTTAGAAATGGGTCTTAAACCTAGGTCTTCTTGGCTCTGAGACCATGTCTCTTACCAAAATCAGGACTGTCCTTTTTTTTTCAAATGCTTTATTAACTTCTGATTTACATCATTCATTTCCACCAGATTTTGAGTTACAAATTTTCTCCCCATTTTCCCCCTACCCACCCACCCCAAAATAGCAGTCCCACAGTATATCTCCTCCTCCAATCTGCTCTCTCCCATATTTTCTCCCTTTCGACTTTTCCAGTGGATCTCTAAGCCCCAGTGCCTGTATATCTTATTTCCCAACTACATGTAAAATAGTATTGAAGATAGTATACACACACACACACACACACACACACACACATATATATATATATATATATATACATACATATTTACATATTTGATTTTAAAACTTTGAATTCCAGATTCATTCCCTTCCTCCCTTGTCACCCACCTTTACTGGGAAGAGAAGGAGTTCAGTATAGGATGTATATGTGTGGCTAGTGCAAAACAATAATATAGTAGATATATTGTAAAAGACTGACTATATTTCCCTCTCTCCTATCCCATCTCCCACTTGTTCTATTCTCTACTTTGATCCCATCTCTTTTCAAAAATGGGTGCTTCCAATTTGTCTCCCCCCAGCCTGCCCTCCCTACCATCATCCCCCCTCTCATCCCCTCCCCCCCTACTCTACTGTAGGGTGAGATACCCTATTTAGTGTGTATTTCATTCCCTCCTCAAGCCAAATTCAATAGGAATAAGGTTGACCAATTCCCTTTTGCCTTCCTATTCTTCCCCTCCATTGTAACCATTTCCCCTTGCCTCTTCTGTATGATAGTTAACCCCATTCTATCTCTCCCCATTTCCTCTCATTATATTCCTCTCTCACCTCTTAATTTCACCTTTTAAGTATCATCCCTTCCTATTAAATTGGTCCTGTGCCCTCTATCTATGTATACCTATAAACATATATACACACATTCACATATGTAGTCATATGCCCATATATATATATATATATATATATATATATATATATATATATATATA